>NW_024080714.1:3952259-3993174 GCF_003009895.1 Hyaena hyaena | reverse complement strand
AAAAAAAAAAAAAAAAAAAAAAAAAAGATATACGTGCAGCCAAAATAGGAAGATACTCTGGACAAACCTGAATGAGGGAACCATGATTGGACAGAGCAAAACTTGAGCTGTAACACAGCGCAACAGATGGCCCAGTGGAGTTCTGCAAGCGTCTGATGCTGAGACAGGCCTTTGGGAATGTCCTGAATTGGGACAAGTGGCCTAGGCCTTTGTTCTCAGCTTAATCAGGTATTGGACGCTGTCTGCCCCTTGAGGGGATGGCGACTCAGATGAGGCAGCTCCTTTCAGCCAAGGGCAGTTCTCAGGTAGAGATTTGGCTATGAGCCATCTGGCAGCCAACATGATGGCCTCTGACAAGTGAGGACCTGATCCTGAAGGGGGCCCCATGTGGCACATAACACTATTTACTACAAGCATCTCCCGGAAAAAAGCAATTTAGAAAAGTAGCTATTTGGGGCACTAGGGAGTTGAACATCCTGATTTTTTAAAAAATGTTTTGGGGTGCCTGGGTGGTTCAGTCGATTAAGCATCTGACTTCGGCTCAGGTCATGATCTCACGGTTTGTGAGTTAAAGCCCCGCGTCAGGCTCTGTGCTGATAGCTCAGAGCCTGGAGCCTGCTTCTGATTCCGTGTCTCCCCCTCTCTCTGCCCTTCCCATGCTCATGCTCTGTCTCTCAATAATAAATAAATGTTTAAAAACATGTTTAAAAAAGAAAAAAGAAAAAAGTTTTTAATAATTATTTGTAAAAATAATTTTGTTTTCAAATCATTTTAACTCTATGAAACACCTTGAGAAAACATTATCTGAGTCTCAGTTAAACTGCATCAACACTGGCATATTTTTCTGTGAAGCTGGACATCTGAGGAGGATTCACCAATAACTTCAAGACAAAACCCATCAACCAATGAAAGACAAAATTGCAAAATAAAATGTGTGCATTTATTTGGGATCTTAGGGACTACAATCTGGGAGACACAAGATAGATCGAAATTGAGTGTGCTCCTGAGAGGAAAAAGAGGTCAGGGCTTTTAAAAGGAAAGAGGGGATTTGCATGAATTGTTTTTCCCCGAAAGTGTTTATTTATTTATTTTGAGGGGGGGAGGGGCAGAGAGAGAGAGAGAGGGAGAGAGAGAACCTCAAGCAGGCTCTGCACTGATAGCAGGTAAACATGGGGCTCAATTTCAAGAACCATAAGATCATGATCTGAGCAGAAATTGAGGGTTGGATGAGTTGGATGGTTAACCGATTGAGCCACCCAGGGCCCCCTAAATTGTTTTGAACAAAATGGGATTGGTGCTGGTATAGCTACATTTATACTAATCTATTGGGATTGATTGCTAGGGCTAGTGATAGATGGAAAGTCCATTTATGTCCAGTTTAACACATAACAGAAGCTTTGACTTTTAGCTGAATTCAGCAAAAATTTTGAGAATTTAACACAGAAGGTGTACATAAGTCCTACTTCCTCAATGTCCTCCTGGCTCTTTTAAATAATCCTCTTAGCAATGCTTACTCCATTTTATTCTATCACCAAACCTAATCAGAAAATGCATATAACCTCATGAGGCTTCTTTTTCCAGGAGATAGAGCTATGCCCTCTTACTACCCCCCACCATTTCTATCTTTATTTCTTGGGTTTTTTCCCCCAAAAGTTATTTTAGACACTACAACTCCTAGTCCGTGACCTGGCAGAACACGGCGATGGGCAGTAATACCTTGCTTATTGGAATGTAGGTGTAGACAAGTTACGAAGGTGAAAGCAGAGGTAACCATCTAGGGAAATAAAATAACCAAATGCATTACCCTTAAAAAAATAAAACAGCCAGGATTGGAGCTGATTCTCCAGAGCAGTACAGTGACCCAAAAATATAGGCATATGAGATATCAGGCTAGTCACACTATATGAAAATCTACTAAAAAGTCAAAAGTCTAGGGTGCTTGGGTGGCTCAGTCAGTTAAGTGTCTGACTTCGGCTCAGATCATGATCTCTCAGTTCATGAGTTCAGGCCCCACAGTGAGCTCTGTGCTGATGGCTCAAAGCCTGGAGCCTTCAGATTCTGTGTCCCGCTCTCTCTCTGCCCCTCCCCCACTCATACTCACACTCTCTCTCAAAAAATAAACACTAAAAAATAAAAAATAAAAAAATGTCATCTTTAATTTGCATAATCAACCTGCAATTCTGGTACTTCTCAGATCTGAGTAAGTGGCTGGACCCCTGGGGAGGTGATGAGAAAACCAAGGACATTTCTTACACATTATTTAGAAGCCAAGCAAAGCACAAGGCAGATCTGAGTATTATAGACACAAATATCTTGCCTCATGACAATTCCTAAAAACACAGAGAAAAGAATTTCTAAAAGCAGTTTTCAGAAAGAACCAGGGGAATATTTTAGAAAAGATTTCCTTGGTAAGCTCAGGAACGATGCACTGAGACAGAAGCAGAAAATCATAAAAAGTGTGAGATCAAGTCGGAAAAGACTGATGTAAGAAAGGAATTGAAGAAAATCCAAACTGTAAGAGAAGAAGTAAAGCTGTAATGTTTGCCACTGACCCTGAAAAAGTGAGGCCAATGATCAGGAAAACAAACAAATATGCTCTTTAAGAACATAAAGAAAAGGGAGCAAAACTGATGAAAGAAGACAGTGACAGGTAACTGAGAATGGAAATATTGGACTAAGGAAACCCAAGAATACTAAAAACAGCAATAATCACCTAAATAATGAAAGCAAATTTATCTAAATAAAAAAAAAAAAGGAGTCCGCAGATGAAACCTATGGAGTATGCAGAAGCTTCTCTCAGAGGTAGTCTTATATTTATTTACGTTACTCTTGCTACAAGTCACAAAAGACAAAGATAGTTAGAAAAACTATAAGGAAATGTTGAGCATCTAGACCTCTCAATGAACGGGAAGATTTATTTACAGGAACATAATAGTTTAGTGCATAGATTCTAAGATTCTTCCTGAATTGGAAACCAGTTCAGTCAATTTTGAGCGCTGTAACATTTAGAAAATTTATCACTGGAGAGTTCTGGTTTTCATTCTGACGTGTAAAGAGCTTGGAAGTCATCACTCTTGTCCAACGAGAAAACTTGGGATGAAAAAGATGCTTTAAAAAAACGCTAAAAAAAAACCCATCTTCTTAGATCCATGAGAGAACAGAGGTCACAGGGAAGGCCACTGCCGTGACAATTTGAGAGAGATGAACACAGAGAATCACCTAGATACCTGCACGTACCAGTAGCAGGAGCTCTGAACCGCAGTGGACGCATTGCTGGAGGGTCAGAGTGGATGACCTTGAGAGCTAACAGCTCCCAGCAGCTTGTCTTAAGAGGGTCTCCACACTTTCATGAGTTTCACCTCCAGGAGCTCCACCAGATTTTTCTTGGGAAAATTGGAAGAAAACTCCCTGTACTTCCAGCAGTGGGGAGAAGAAAAGTAACCATTTTGAAACATGCCCAGAGCCTTCTGTTTTCGTTAACAAAAACATGTCCTCCAGGGAATCTATTCTACCAGAGCTTAACCAACAGGAGGGTAGGGAAGTGCCCAAGCCTGGTACTTCCAGCCTTCCTGTCTCACTTGAAGGGTAGGGAGAAGGAAGAACTGAGAGAGGCGTTTGTGAAATCACAGCCCAGAGTCACAAGTTCACTAAAAAACTGAGATCTAGGGGTACCTGGCTGGCTCAGTCCATTAAGCATCCGACTTCAGCTCAGGTCATGTCTAATATAAAAATGCCATTTAATCATGGGTGCCTGGGTGGCTTAGTTGGTTAAGTGTCCAATTTCAGCTCAGATCATGATCTCCTCGTTTGTGGGTTTGAGCCCCGCATCAGGCTCTGTGCTGACATCGCAGAGCCGGGAGCCTACTTCACAGTCTGTGTCTCCTCTCTCTGCTCCTCCCCTGCTCACACTCTGTCTCTCCCAAAAATAAACAAACATTTAAAAAAACAGCCTGAGCCCTAATCATAGGCCTATAAAATGCTCCCTCACCCCTACCCCCTTGTTACCACCAAATCAATAGGGCTCCTGCATAATAATGGATGACAACTGAAAGAACTCCAAAACTCAGAGCCTACTTAAGAAAAAGTCTTTACAGAAACCTGAAGACAACAGAGGAGACTCAAACAAGAACATCAGAGGATATTACAGCTTCTGACACCAACAGCTAAAGCAAACAGTAAACACAACCTAGGGTTAGCCAGATTAACATAAAACATCACACTACAGTGACTTATCTCCTTTCCTCTTACTACATTATGTCCAGCATGCAACAAAAAATTACAAGTCATGATAAAAAAAAAAAAAAAAAAACCACAGTCTGAAGAAATAGACCAAAAGTCAACACCAGGTTCAAATATGGCAGAGATTTTGGAACTATCAGAAAAGGAATGTGGGGTGTCTGGGTGTCTCAGTCAGTTAAGTGTCCGACTTCAGCTCAGGTCATGATCTCACGGTTCGTGAGTTCAAGCCCCGCGTCTGGCTCTGTGCTGACAGCTCAGAGCCTGGAGCCTGCTTCAGATTCTGTGTCTCCCTTTCTGTCTGCCCCTCCTCTGCTCATGCTCTGTCTGTCTCTCTCCTTCTCTCAAAAATAAATATAATAAACATTTTAAAAAAAAGAAAGAAAAGGAATGTAAGGTAACTATGATTAATATGCTAAAGCCTCTAAAGGAAAAAATAACAACATGTAAGAAAAGATAAGTAATGCACGTACAGTGATAGAAACTCTAAAAAAGTGTTTATTGCCTTTTTTGCCTTTAGTTTCATCTTATATAAAGGGAGACCTTCTTTCATAGGGTTAGTACTTCTAAAGCTCTGATGCTCTACCTTATGTCTTATACTTAACTCATGATATTTACTGAAAACATAACAGCTATTATTATCATTATAAAATTTATAGCTCTTCTAGGTATCACCAATATGTCATGTACAAGGTTCCATTTATTATAGCAATAAGAATATATAAAATACACAGATATAATCTAACAAGATATAAAGGGCTGCTAAATGACAAAAAAAAATCACAAAACTGTATCAAGAGATATTTTCTTTAGTCCCCTCAGTGAATAGAAAGAGATCTACTATGATTATGGGTTGGAAGATCTAGAAGATGTGATTTTTTTCTGTCTGTTTAATTTATATAGTTACTGAAATTTTCATATATCAATGTTTAATATGGAATTTGGCAAAATCATTGTAAAAATTTATCTGGAATAAACAGAATAGTTTTGAAGTGTTGGAATTGAAAAATAGGAACTCTAAAAGAGCACTTTAAAGTTACAGTAATTAGGGGCACCTGGTGGCTCAGTCGGTCGAGTGACCGACTTGATTTCACTCCAGGTCATGATCCCAGGGTCGTGGGATCAACCCCCACATCAGGGTGTGCTGACAGCACAGCACCTGCTTGAGCTTCTCTCTCTTTCCTCCTGTCCCTCCCTGATTGTGTGCTTTCTCTCTCTCTCTCTCTCATAAATTTCTCTCTCTCTCTCTCTCAAATAAATAAACATTTAAAGTTACAATAATTAAATTCTAAACACATAAATGGATATATCAGTGGCACTGAATAGATAATTTTAGATAATAAAATACTTGGTAACTTACCCTCTGTTTCTGCTGTGACTTTTGTTACTTCTTTTATCAAATACTATGCATTCACAATAAATGTTACAAACCAAAGAAGGAAATTCCACTGGGATTGGAATTATAATTATATTATATCTATATATTAACTGTATTAAATTGATGTTTTAAAATATGGGGTGGGGGGCACCTGGGTGGCTCAGTGGGTTAAGCGTCCAACTCTTGATTTCGGCTCAGGTCATGATCCCAGAGTCATAGGATCAAGCCCTATGTTGGGCTCTGTGTTGAGCGTGGAGCCTGCGTAAGGTTCTCTTTCTCTCTCCTTCTGTCCCTCTCCCCAACTCACATTCTCTCTCTATATATATATAACTAAAAAACATATTTTAAAAATATGGTGTGGATTTCTCCAGATATTTAAGGGTTCTTTAATGACCCTCAGAAAAGGTTTTTTCAAATACATTTTATAATTTAACAGAGAATTCTCTAATAAGGCTTCATTCTATAAATCATCTATAGTTATATAAATGTAGATAAATTATTATAGATTACAGATATATAGATATATCTACTTCTATATTATATTTAGATATATATGAAGAGAATCATATTAATGTGCATCTGTTTACAATGTACTTATGTTGATTAGATTTGTTTCTTTTACCTAAATGTTTGAAACTTTGCCTCATATCTCTTTAAATTCTATTTTGTTATTTCTGCATTCATGATTTTTTTTGTTTGCGTTAGTTTTATTTTGTTTTCCTTTTCCTTTTTTAGTCAACATCTGTTATTTTCTGCCTTGCACCTCTCCCTTCTGAAAACACATTGCTCCTTCATATATCTTATAGAAAATTCTTCTTCCTTCATTCTAATTTCTTTATTCAAAGAGATGTTACATTGCTGCAGAACCCACCCACAGATGGTAGCTGATTGACCCAGAGTTACTGAAGAGGCATCTGCAGAAATTTTCATTCTCGGCTTGCTTGCCCTGACAATAGTGTCAGTAAATTATGCAACATTTCTCCCAAATTACGTGCATGTAAAATAAAAGTTATTGTTTCTGAAGAACATCATAAAATGTACAGGACATTTCTATGACTATATGCACATAGTCCATAGTAAATGGGCTCAATTTGAAATTTGACAGAGAAAAGATGTTAACTAACCTAAAACATTGCTTCTCTGAAAAAAAAAAAAGTTATGGTAGTAAATTTTTCAAACAATGAAAACTTTGGATCTCTAAAAACTTCTGTGGGAAAGGAAGTTTTCACATCCACACTCACTGATTATGTTCTATGCTAAAGTAATACTGTAATCTTAAGATTTAAAAGCATACAGTGGCTTCTAACCCAATAAAGACTCATCAACTTAAAATAAAATAAAATTGGGGCACCAGGGTGGCTCAGTCGGTTAATGATCTCACAGTCTGTGAATTCAAGCCCCACATCGGGCTCTGTGCTGACAGCTCAGAGCCTGGAGCCTGAGCTCGGTCTCTCTCTCAAAAACAAATAAACTTTTAAAAATTAAAAAAAATAAATTAAATAAAAGGAGATTCAATATTCCTCCTCACCTTCTAGCATTATTCCTTTCAACAAGAAACAGTTTACAATAGACTTCTAGTTTTTGTAGTAGGCAGGTGTTATGTGAATAACAAATTCTAAGCACGTGCATGGAATTTCCAGAATAGCTTGTACAGAGAAAACATAGTTCTATATATTTTTTTAAATATGGAAATACCAATAATCATAGAACCAGCTTTCCTAACAGTATGGAAAGCTATTCAAATGCAATAAATATTCAAAATTTAAGAATAAGGGCCTTTTTTTTTTAAAGTTTTTTATTTTTGAGAGAGAAAGAGAGAGAGACAGATCACGGGTGGGGAAGGGATAGAGAGGGAGACACAGAATCTGAAGCAGGCTCCAGGCTCTGAGCTGTCAGCACAGAGCCTGACATAGGGCTCGAACCCACAAACTGTGAGATCATGACCTGAGCTAAAGTTAGATACTTAACTGACTGAGCCACCCAGGTGCCCCAGGAGCCAATTATTGATCACAGAACCCTCACACCCTCAGTGGTCTTGCTGAGCTGAGGAGACAGAAATATTTTGCTAAGTTTTTACAAAACTTTTCTTGAGGTGGCTATTTATCTCATTAGTTTTCAGCTTTTCTTCCTCTTGAATATTGTATTAGCTGATATGTGGTGTCAAAGCAAAATAATGCCTAATTTCTCATGGACTATTTATAAACATGGTTTCAAATTTTGCAACAAATGGGTTTTGTATCATTGTGTTATTGATGTCTGCATTAGTTACACTCTGGTGAGAGAACATAATCTGCAATTTCAGACTTCTAACATTTGTTGAAATTTGCCTTATGAATCTAGTTTTATATATATGCCATGTGTACTTAAGAATAATATATATATTCTGCAGTTTTTAGGTGTGGCATCCACTGAGTCAACTTTATCAATCGTGTTCAAATCTTCTTTATTCTTTTTTCTAGTTTCGTTCAATCACTTACTGGAAGTTACATTAAATTTCCTATTATAAATATGAACTTTGCCAATTTTCCTTATAATTTTGTCAGTTTGCAGTATAAAGTTTGAGATTATGTTGCTAGATGCCTTTGATTTTATTTTATTTTATTAAAATTTTTTTTATGTTTTTATTTATTTTTGAGAGAGAGAGACAGCATGAGCAGGGAAGGGTCAGAGAGAGAGGGAGACACAGAATCTGAAACAGGCTCCAGGCTCTGAGCTAGCTGTCAGCACAGGGCCTGACGCGGGGCTCAAACCCACAAACCGTGAGATCATGACCTGAGCTGAAACCGGACACTCTACCGACTGAGTCACCCAGGCGCCCCAGATGCATTTGATTTTAAAGCAGCTGTGTTTTCCTTACAAATCAAATCTTCTAGCATTATGATAGAATATGATATAATTCTCATCTCAAATGATTTTTTGCCTTAAAGTCCATTTTGGCTGATTGTAATAAAGCTTTATCAGGTTTTTGTTTTAGAATAGAATATGCCTTGAGTTTTCATTTATTTTGAATATCTGAAAGCTTTGTATATAAAATCTTGGACGTGTATTTCAGTGAATTTGTTTTAGATGGTTTCTAATACAGATATCTTTTCTTCCCAACTGGGCTATACCTGCCTTCAATGAAGAGCTAGAACACACCGCACAAGGCTTTCAGTGACTTTAAAAAAATGACATACTTTCTTTGTTAAATTATTACTATATTTTGCATTTGAATGCTTTAATACATTAAAAGGAATAATTTGCATTTCCTGAATGAAATAATATTATGATATTCCCTGACACATCACAATTTTCAATAGTTATAAAGGATAAATAATTCATCATAACATTAAAAAAATAAGGTTAGAACTCAGAAAAAGAATTTTTAAAGTGTAGCAGTAGTGTGTTTAATATTAAGTCAAGAGCTAAAAATGAGCTATTAAAGAATATACAATCTGCAGCCAAATAAGTGGACTGTGCTCTTTCCCCATGGGGACCCAGTGTGCAAACAGCCGCCTCCTTGGTAGTGTATGCAGCCTGTTGATTGTCTGGGTTGCCCTAAGGGACCCTGGGGACAGCCCTTTCCAGTGAACATTGATATTAGACCTCATGCTGTCTCCAGTCTAGGGTCCAGACAGGTATGCCGGGTGCCTTAGGAAAGCCCCAGGGCACAATGGCCAGGGTCCACATTGGCCAAACATAATGTCCATCATGGCCAAGCATCATGTCAATCTGTACCAAGTTGCAGAACAAGGAGGATGTGATTGAGGCCCTACGCAGGGCCAAGTTCAAGTTCCCTAACCACTAGCAAATTCACATTTCCAAGAAGTGGGGCTTTACTAAGGTTAATGCAGATGAATTTGAAGACATGATGGCTGAAAAGTGGCTCATCCCAGATGGCTGTGGGGTCAAATACATCCTGATCGTGGCCCCTTGGACACATGGCAATCTCTGCACCCATGAGAACCTCAGCATGAGGTTCATGCTTGTTAAATTATTAACAGGCTTTCCATGCCTACCAATAAATCCTACTTCCTGTCAAATATATGTGAGTATAAATATATATTTGTATATATATGTGTGTATATACATAAATTAGTTTATATAAATATGTGTGTATATATATATAAACTAAGACCATTGAAAAGAAATGACCTAGATTTGCTTACATATGAATGTGTACTTGGTAAGCGCTTAGTATCATAATGAAACCATTCAATGCTCACTAAATGCTTACTCCAAAAATTTCATGGAAAATTATTCCCTGAAGTTTTGTAAAATTTGTATGAACTATTTTGACTAGCTGCTAAATAATATACACACCGTATACTGTTTGAACATAAATATAAAAACATACATGAAAATTGTTTTAAAACAGCAAAGGAGAGTTCAGTTATTACTGCCACTTAACCAGACCGGACAGGATCAAGTTACAAGTCACTTAGGTTATCCAATGACTCTCTGGTGTGGGGGAAAGTAAAGAATCTTGAAGGGAGGTTAAATCAGAAGACAAGCAACACTTTCTTGTATTTTCATGGTCACAACTAGATCTGGCGGGTCTCTTAACTCTTCAAACAATTTAATTAATTGAGTTTAAGTGACTCATAAAATGCATCAAGCTGTAGTTCATCCAACTTGTGCATCATGAGATCTGTATTAGTTATTAAAAAGCTCTGCAGGATATATCTTCCTTTATCCCATTTTGAATTCTTAACCTTAGATAATAACTAAAGTATTTTCCATAACTTTCATAAACTTCTGTTTATGCTACTTCTTCAGCACTGAAATTTTTTGTTTTTTACAAAGAACCAAACTCTGAGAAAAAAAAAATTCATTGCTATATAAATGAGCCAAAGATGGACTCTGCGTATTGATTCCTAGATTGTTTATATCTTCACTGCAGGCTGAGACCTGTTATTTCAAAAGTTCACAAACCACAAAACACAAAACTTTACACATTCAATTATTTTAAAACTGGCACCAGAAAAGCAGATTTTGAGTCATTTAACACCTTCCTACTTTATATCACTGCAAAACTTGACCAGGCATCTGCTGGCCATTAAGATATAGCCCCATGATGATAAGACCCCACATGCTGTAGCCCTACTGACCCAGGGACTCCACATGGTGTTGCTGAGTGATATCACCTCAAAGCAAGAAGTCCTTTCTCTGATCCCCCCCCCATGCCCACCTCCAGGGGTTCCCTTCCCTCCCATCTCCTAGATAGTGGCCCTCTCTTTGAGCCTCTGGACAGCCTCTTGCTGTGAGGCACTTTCCCCTCTCAGCCAACCTTGTCCAAGTACTGCCCAATTGTGCTGTGTAGGCGTATCTTTTTCCTTGGATTAGTCCCTAAGTCTTTTTAACCTTGACACTCGTTATCAGTCTAGGGCTGTTAAAATCTTACTTGCAAGAAATCTAATTTCTGCTTTTCATGACCTGCCTTTTACACTGGTGGAGAGTTTGAGCAGCCAGCCTCTAAGGAAGAAATTGCTGACGCTGTTGGCAAAATGATGATGGAGTGTTGACAGAAAGACAATGGTAAGTGTCATACCTGGAGGTGAAGGTCTCTGGTGGGTGACAAAAGTGAATAGCAGCAGTCTGTCCAATTGAGATATGGAATATCTCTCTACTGCTCTATAGCTTTTATGTTAAACTCTGTATCAAATAGATAACCAAAAAAACTCTCAGCCTGACTATCCTTCTTGATTTCCTGCAGCAATGTCTTCATGGAGGTCAATACAATACATGATTGTATTATCAACTACTGTCAAGTATGGATTTTAGAAAAATACACTATTTAAAAATTTCTATATATTTATTGGGATAGCTACATAAGTACCAGTTTTGTTTGCATTGCATTCATATAAATACGAGCTTGATAAATTTAGTGCCATAAAAATAAGATAATTCTCCTAAGGAAGTCTTATGATTCTCCTTATCAGAGGAAAGCTCATTTATACCAGTGTTTTATTAGCCCAGGTTTTTGTATTTTTATTTATTTATTTATTCATTTATGTGTGTATTTATTTATAAATTTTTATTTATTTTTGAGAGCTAGAGAGCACAAGCAGGGGAAGGGCAGGTAGAAACAGGATCTGAAGCAGGCTCTGACCCGTCAGTGCAAAGCTCTACCTGGGGCTCGAACCCATGAACCGTGAGATCATAACCTGAGCTGAAGTCGGACATTCAGCCAACTGAGCCACCTAGGTGCCTCAAGCCCAGGTTTTTCAAATGGCTGCCACCACCCAATGCAGGACTCTTGTTCTTTTATCAGAGTTGTAATGATTTTGTGGTCTCACTGCATGCATTTTTTCTTATGACATCAGAGCATTTTGCTGAGATTATCTCTGCAGAACTGAACGCATGGTTATAGTTAGTTGCTAGCCTCCAGAAAGCAGTGAGCTCCTGGGGTGCAGAAGGGCCACATCCATCCTGGCACCCCCATCACATCCTCTGCACCAGGTACCCAGAAGATACCCATCATTTTTACTGATTTGCTTCATTGAATTATTGTTAAGCTTCCTCAAGTCCTTTTTGGTAGTAAGTTATATACATAAATAGTGCCTTTAAGTCAGATACCACAAAAAGTGTCAGTACCTCTTGACATTGAAATAGAATATTTACTATTATTCTCCTAGTAGAAGATAAGAGCCTATGTTATTTTTTTTATGAATATATTTCTTTATTTGGATGCTCACAAGAATGGCACATTAGCACTATCCTTCCGATGTGCTAAAGAATACATAGATCTGACCTGCGCAGTGGCAGGGAACGGGGGGCAGGGGGGAAGAGGGCTCTCAGAGCTGGTACCAACTGTCCCCTGAAGACACCTCCATTCACCAGTGAGGACGTTTCCTGGACTCCAGCATCCCTGCTGTAGCTTCCAGTCAGGCCTCCAGGACTCGCCCAGACTTCTTCATTCCAGCATCAGCTGACCCTCCTTTTTCTTGCCACTGTGGACTCCTTCAAGACCTGGGTCAACCGCCCCATGTCTAACTTGCCCGGGTAGCTTCTGGAATTCTGCAGCTTTGGTATGCTGCTGCCCTGCGACCCTCAGGGGCACGGTTAGGTTAGGAGTGGGGGGAGAGGGGGAACATCACGTTACCAAGGCAAACGGCAGGGGCAGATTAGCACATGACACTTGGACACACACCTAACAACCTCACAGGATACATGCTTTCTCCCCAAACATGACACGATCCCCACAGAGAGCAAACACGTATGGAATGACTGTGTACACCAGGCACAAGGGATACAAAGTGAACGGTGTTTACATCCATCATGTCCTGCATACAACAGGAAGTTAGTGCCTGAAAACTCGAACCAGAGCTCTCTCCTGGCTCTTCCCTGCCTTTGAATGGTGTCACCATTGTGTCTCCGCCTGTTCTTGGCATTAGTTCACTTTTCAAAAGGGAGGATAAGGTGGCAGAGAGTGTAGAATGGGAGATTGGGCTGGGTGGGGGATTAATATATGGATAACGACCTGTAAAATAATACAAAAATGCAAAACCCAGATTTAGTACTATAATATTAACAAGAGAAGGTGGCTGGAGGTACTACATGCTAACACAGACGCTATGATACACACCCCCAGGGGGAGGACTCAGGGAGGAGGGGGCGCAGGCCACCGGTTTAGACTAAGAGCCTTTCAATGGACTGCTGAATGGACTGGATCTGCTGCTTCAGCTGTGAGCCTTCTTTAGTGGTGACAGAACAAGCGACGACGGGCCTGGAGACCCCGCAGGCCCGGCCCAGGGCCTGCTTGGAGCGCACAAACACGTAGGGCACGTTCTTATCCTCACACAGCAGCGGAAGGTGTAGGATGATCTCCAGAGGCTCAGCGTCTGCCGCCATCACAATGAACTCAGAGATGCCTCTGTTGAGTGTTTTGGTGGCTTCGTTGGCTCCTTTCTGAAGCTGCTTGTAGTTACATGACTGCTGAACAAGGTCCAGTAGTTTCTTGGTGAGGTGGGCATCTGCAAGGGGGTAGGCCTTCGGACTCACATCAGCCTCAGTCATTGCGTCCGCCTCGGTGGTCTTGTTATTTTTTATAACTAAGAATTTCATGTCAAATGTCAGTACATACTCATTTCCTCAACAAAATGTGCTGAAAATTCTACTATTTATAAATAACCATTGTAAGCCCTAGGGGGAAATGGTAAATATGACAAAAGCTTAAAGAATAGTGAGAAAGAAATAATGGATCATATCAAGAGTCTATTGAGTGGCTCTGACTTTCTTGTCCTTCCTCAGAGTATGATAAATCAGAAGAATGGTAGTGAATGTGGTCACATTCTTTGTCCTTTAACTGAATCTCTTCAAGCACCCAAAGGAGGCCTGGAAATAAATGTCATTTAGGTAAATAGAGGTGAAGGTGGGAGTAAAACACAAATCTATTTCTCATAATTAAAGAAAAAATTCGTTATGATAGGAAGAGACTCATGAAACAAAAACCAAAGTTATTATGGAGTTTTAAAGACTGGATCATGTAGAAAGTCTTTATTCAGGGACTACGTTTGACTTGCTCCAAAAAGTCTATGAGATATCAGGGAATTCAAGATTCCAGGGTTCCAATCCACATACCCCCTCATGACATAAGGAGAGTCACTCTTTCTTGGTATTTTATGTGAAGCTGTAGAGAGTGTGCAAGAGAGATTGTAAGTACCAATATTTGCTAACCCCTTTCTTCTTCCTCTACCTTACTAAATATTAAATGATTATTCATATCCATACTTTCCCACATAGGAAGTACAGATTTAATACATGATGCTAGGAAACAAATTTACACTGAACATAAAACATAGTAGTTTTACTCAGTTTAATGTTTAGTGTTATTCATAAGGGAACCTACTTCTCTGCCCCGCAGCCACCCCGTAGCTTTCCACTGGGCTTGGAACAGCAGACAGGTTGCAGAGTCGGCCTCAGCCACCTCACCCCTCCCGCCTCTCCTCCTCCTTACCTGTTCTCAGCACATGCCGGCCTTCTGCCTCCCAGGAGTCTCCTGGGTTCAAGCCCACCTCAGGGCCTTTGCATTTGCCATTCACCCTGCCTACATGCTTTTATCCTAGATTTTGCATGGTTGTTTCCCTCTCATCAAGTCCCAGTGCCAGTGTTGCCACCTCAGAAGAGACAGCCCTAATTCACCCAGTCTGTAGTACAAACTCCCGGTGTGGCCACTTTCTTTCCATTGCTTTGTTTTGTTCTCTTCACAATACTTCCTAAGATCTGAAATTCTTTTTTTTTTAATGTTTTTTTAAATTTATTTCTGAGAGAGAGATGAGCAGGGGAGGGTCAGAGAGAGAGGGAGACACAGAATCTGAAACAGGCTCCAGGCTCTAAGCTAGCCGTCAGCACAGGGCCAGACACGGGGCTCGAACCCACAAACTGTGAGATCATGACCTGAGCCAAAGTCAGACACAACGGACTGAGCCACCCAGGCGCCCCAAGATCTGAAATTCTTAGCATATTAGTTTAGTTACTGTCTATTTCCCCTACTATAATGTGAGATCTAAGAGACCAAGGATCTTGTCTATCTTGTATATTAGTTGTTTTTCAATAAATACTTGTTGAATGAATGAATGTATGAACATGATTCCATCCTACTTTAAAATATCTCTAAAAAAGGATAACATTTTAACTGTCTAGTTGAACTAATTGTAAGGAAGATTTTTTTAAACAATTTTTAAAGTTTATTTATTTATTCTGAGAGGGAGAGAGAGCACACAAGGTGGGGGGGGAGGAAGCAGAAAGAGAGGGAGAGAGAATCCCAAGCAGGCTCTGCACTGTCAGCACAGAGCCAGATGTGGGGCTCCATCTCACAAACTGTGAGACTGTGATCTGAGCCAGAACCAAGAGTCAGACACAATTGAGCCACCCAGGTGCCCCAGGAGGATATCTACTTCAAAATCCTTATTTTTTTTAGCTATTGCTTTTTTTTTTCCTTATTCTGTTCTTAGAGAAAATATCACATATTTGAAAATTTTTTTCCCAGATTAAGTAATTTTAGCTTCTTTAGTCTCCTCTCTTGGGATTTATGTATTAATATTCTAACAATGCAGATGTCTGGTTCTCCCCTGAATCCTATTCAAGTTTTCTACCTTGCTTTAAAATTTAGAAGCTTGTAAAACTAGCCATTATATGAATAATGTTCTCACCAGTGTTGAATGTGTATGAATTATCATTTAATACACAAAAGGGGTAGGCTGCTGGCTAACAGCAATTTATTTCCTTTGTCTCTTTCTAGTAAAAATTAGAATTTTATTACTACAGTATACACGCATGTCAAGATATTAAATTAAAGTTATATTCCTTACAGTCATAATTTCCTAGCGTCATCATTTTTTAAAAGAAATAAGGGTGGCTTAATGTTTCCAGACGTTTAAAATGTAGCTAAGTAACCTTTAAAAATGTGAGTAACGATAAACAAATGTTTTCCTCAGATCCTAATTGACAATTAATCCCTTTTGTCCTTCCTTCTTTGTCATGAGCTTCAACAATATTATGTTCAATTTGTTGAGTGGTAACTGACATCTGGACTGCACAAATCTAATCAATGGCATTTGACATTCTAGAGTTGCTCATGGCATGCTAGATGCCTCGTCACGTGTGAAGCACAGTCTTTTAAAGAATCCCAAAGAGATTAAGGTCTCTGGTATGAATATGGTTACAAAGTTATTTTCTCTGCATGTAGAAAGGATATCATCATGTAGTAGTAAGACCTCTGATATATTAGCCATGTCCTTTCTGATACTAAATAGGTTGCATAGAAAAGAGCAAAAGGTTTTCTGAGAATGGTACGTCATTGGTCCCATTTTTTTTTTTTTTTTTTTTTTGCTGAAAATGAACATCTGTCCTGCCTTTTATATTTTTATCAAAGTCTTTACTGTAGGAAATTTTTTTAAGCAACCAGAATCTGAAGACTTATGGATAAAAAATGTATAAGGCAGAAAGAGAAATCTTTCTGTATGAAAAAAAAAAAAAGGCTGCCACGGATTCTTCTTAATACCTGATTCTTATTTAATGATATCTTTGCTCTTTTTCTTTCCCTGCATGGAGGGTGTGTGTGTACATACACAGGATTTCTGAGCAGATCCAAATGAAAAAAGAGAATGGCTCCCAAATGCAATCTTTCTGGTTGTATTTATTGAACTACCACTGCGTGATACACCTTCTTTGAACATAGCCATCAACATTGATCTGTCTCACACCCTCTGTGTTTACCTAAATCATTTGCTTGGTTTCCAGAGTCTTTCATACTTGGGCCTTAAAGTATCCAACTTAATTTTCCAATAAACTCGCAATACATATTCTCCACTAGTGTGCTGCCCCTAGGTGCTCATTCCTATGAACAGACTTCTTACTCCTTCATTCTCCCCTGCTCTCTTGCATACACTTCCCTCTCTTGCCCAGAAAATATCTCCTTCCCACCATGGTCTCCATCTCTCAAATTCCAGACCACATTTTATCTCTTCCCTGATCTGCATCCTTCTCACTCCTAGTAACCCAACATCCTCTACCCAGATGGAGTCCCTGTTAGTTTTCCTCTTCCTAGAATCTCAGAATTGTTCAAAATTCAACATTTAGGTACACATGTACTATTTGTTATTTCACACATATTATTCACATCCCTCAAATCTTTCTATAAATTCCTAAAAATCAAAACACCACGTCTTAAACTTTTTCTCTCCCAAAACACACAACACAGGATGGCTTTTGACCTGGAGTGTGTAGAAGGGGAATTCGAAGTATCTCTCAAGTCTATCAGCACTATAGCTAGAGTTGGTGGTAAACGAATGCATCTGTTGATTGAGTTGTTATAAATAAGTTTTAAATTATTATGTTTTTAACATTTATTTATTTATTTATTTATTTATTTATTTATTTATTTATTTTGAGAGAGAGAGAAAATGTATTGTGAGCAGGGAGGAGTAGAGAGAGAGAATGCCAAGCAGCCCTACACTCAACACAGAGCCTGATGTGGGGCTCAATCCCATGAACTGTGAGATCATGACGAGCGGTAATGAAGAGCCAGTTGCTTAGCCAAATCAGCCACCCAGGCTCCCCTTAAATTATTATGTTTTAAGCGATGAAAAGAAGTGACAAACAATGGTGTGGAGAGAGGGGAAACAGTATTTTGGATAAGGACATGGTAAAAATACAGAAGCCCAAAGTAGCAATTGGGGGGGGGGGCTTAATAATTTTTAAAATACTTGCAAGTATATAATGCACTATGTTACCTGTTTAGAAACATTTAGTGATTGGTTTAAATCATCTCCACAAGCCATTTATAAGCCTGCAAGCCAATGGTGCGTGGTTTATCTGGTCAGCAGATGAGATGTTGAGTGTTAGTTCTCACCAGAAGGACTAGCATCTCCTGAACACAGCCCAGCCAATGCCGGTCAGACAGCCATTGTCCCATAAGTACTTAGTGACGAATTAAGCAACTAATGAATTTCTAAATATTTAAACTAGGAGCATTGATACTGAATAGGTTCTAACTATTTAGGCTTAATTCAGTTTTCTTTATTTTTTCTTTTTCTTTTTTTAATGTTCATTCATTTTTGAGAGAGAGAGAGAGAGAGACAGAGTGAGAGTTGGGGAGGGGCTGCGAGAGAGGAAGACACAGACTCCCAAGCAGGCTCCAGTCTCTGAGCTGTCAGCACAGAGCCTGACATAGGGTTCAAACCCACGAACTGGAAAATCACGACAGGAGCTGAAGTAGGACATCCAATCGACTGAGCCACCCAGGCACCCCTAATTTAATTTTCTTAATAAAATGTGCTAAAATTTTAAAACCTTAGCAACTGTGGAATTATAGAAATGACTATTTCAAGTTCCACTGATAAAAATTTTTAAATGTTTACATTTTAAAAGTGCTTGGAACCAAGCCAAACCAAAAAAACTGTCCATTAGAAGAAATAGTAACTCAATATCATTTAACACTGGACAATAACTTGAGCCTAATGTACTGTTCCTCCAGAATGGACATGTCGATCCATAAGCCTGGAAAGCAGAACCAAAATTAAGAGATGTGTTCAAAGACAAAACGTTAAACTGTAAATGATATGAGCCAAGTGATATGAGTGAAGGTAATAGCTGCTGATAAGTATAAGTTTGTATTACATAATTGCTATTCCAGCTTCCACCATCATCAATATCATTATCATCATGGTTATCATCCAGAGTGTCTGCCAGAGTGGTGAGAACTGACCACTGACAGAGAGCCAAGGCACTGGGAAAGGTGGGGGTCCAATCCTTCAAGTACAAACCAGGAAATCCCTTCAACAGGACTCAGGATACCAAGGACAGAGCAAGAGCACAGCAAGACAGAGTTACTGACCCGAGGTCCTCAATGCCCAGCACGAAGGTCCCTCCAGCAACATGTGGCATGATTGACTCCAGGGGAAGAAGGGAATGCAGGCGTGGAGTTAGAGGTTAGATGGGCTCAGTGGCTAAAGATTTTAGGACTATGAAGAATGGCAAGCAGGCCAGGCCATTGCAATAAACCAAGCTATAAGGCTGAGTTTAACATTTTTAAATTATAAACCTCTTGATTCAGAATGTATGGTCTGCACATTCCTTGAGGGCTGACACCACATCCATTCGTTCACTCTGTATCCTGAGCCCAGAACAACACTGGATATAGAGAAAACATTAAATAAAATATTTGTTAAAGGAATAAATCACCAACTGTTAATAATCACTGACTAACTCAACTCTAGTTTTCTTTGTATTCATAGTGCATTGGGTATCAAAAAAGTTTTAAGTTTAGTATATGGTGACTGGTTACACACAACGTATCGTTGTTTTTCTGACACCTAACATTTCAAGTGAAAAATAAAAAGCTGAATCCAATTTCTGATCATCCTAGAAACATACGTTCTGATCATCCATAGAAACATCATCCTAGAACATACATTCTCTTCCTCTTGGAAGAGAAAAAAAATTTTTTTCTTTGCTTATTCTTTTGGCTTCTTTTTACTCTCATTTTTACAACGATAAACAGTCTAATCTACTCTACATAAAGTAGGCAGTGCAAATAGATCAAAAGAGCAAATCTAACCTCACCATTTTCCTGTTTAAACCTTTCTGTTAAAGGTTGCCATTGGCATTTGAATGCATCCCATATGCAGTTTACCAGAACCATGTTCCCCCACACCCCGCCCATCAAGGAGCTGGAAAATGAGTGCCCAGCCTTACCCACCACTCTCTGTTCCTCTTACCGTTTTGCTCTTTCTTTCCTCTGACCTTTGAACATACTCTGTCTAGAAAACATTTCCTCTTTCTTTTCTATCTATCTAACTCCAATACGTTCTTCAATCTCAGATGAAGGGAAGGCCTTTCTGACTTCTCCCTACACTAGGTTACGTCTCTGTCTTAGTCTGTTATGCCTGTTATAACAAAAATACCATAGACTGGGTGGCAGAAATTTATTTCTTACAGTTCTGGAGGCTGAAAGGTCCAAAATCAAGGAGCTGGCAGATTTGGAGTCTGGTGAGAGCCCACTTCCTGGTTTATAGATGCCTCTTCTCACTATCCTCACATGGTGGAAGGGCCTAGGGGCCCTGGGGCCTTCTTTAATAAAGGCACTAACAAGGACTCTGCCCTTCTGATCTAATCGCCTCACAAACGCTCCATCTCCAAATATCATCACACTGGGGTTTAGATTCCAATATATAAATTTCAGGAAACACAAATATTCAGTCTATAGCAGCTTCCTTGATATTTGTATGCATGCTCAGGTATGGTGGGGATAATGATCTATAAAATACATCACATTTGATTATTCTTGCTTAATTCTCTGTTTTCCCCACAGACGTGGTGCTGTAGGTACCGTAAGAACAAGACCCCTATCTGCCTTCTTCATAGATGAATCCCCTGGGCCTAATAGAATCTGGCAACTTGTACAAAATAAACTCCTGAATGAATGAATGACTGATGTATGACCTCACTGGGGCTGCATTCTCCCAACCTCTATTCTGCCAGCCTCTATTCTCTACTTTTCCCCCAGCCCTCTGTATTTTGAAGTAAATATTTTGTAAAGGTCAATTTGTATCAAGTTAATAATCTTCCCTGTAAGCATCTAAACAGCACACTCTAGTGCTTATTATTATGTTAAAAGCTTTTTATCATCTTTATCTTTTAAACTAATTTTAATATTAGAAGAACATTTTAAAAGAGAAATATGTAGTCACTTCTAACAACTGGAAACATATGCCCTAAAAATAAATACTCAAAATCAGGAAGAAAAGAATAACACAGTTTGGCAGATTATTAAATTACTAGACTCAATCTGTTTTATATAATGCCTGTGGATAATATTTGGTCTATCTACTTATTTAGTATTTTCAAATTCTGACTTTTGTGATTAACGATGTGATCTTAATGAACACTTAAAAGTAATAAATGAGGGGCGCCTGGGTGGCTTAGTCGGTTAGGCGTCCGACTTTCGCTTAGGTCATGATCTCGCAGTTCGTGGGTTCGAGCCCCGCGTCGGGCTCTGTGCTGACTGCCAGCTCAGAGCCTGGAGGCTGTTTCAGTCTGTGATTCCCTCTCTCTCTGACCCTCCCCTGCTCACGCTGTCTCTCTCTCTCTTTCTCTCTCTCCTAGAAATAAATAAAACATTAAAAAAAGTAATAATAATAAATGAAAGTATTTAATAATGTATTTTTGTTATTACATTATAATCATAAGAGAAAATCAGGCTAAGTAAGAGTATTCTAAGATGTTAACATAATTTTATTTTTCTTTCAATTTTAATGATAACTAAGGTCTGAATTACTCAAAGATGTATTTTTTCATAAAAATATGCACAGATCTCATTCATGCTTGCATTATTCAATCTGCCTGAATAAATCTGTCACTTTTAATAATATGTTCAATATTTCAGCATCTTCAATTATTTCCACCTGGCAGTCTTTTGACCTGTAAAAGTTATTAAATCAATAATGTCTTGCAGCAAAAGATTATACTAATCACATTTTGAATGAATTTAAAGAAAGACTGGGAGAACACTTAAAAATATGAGATAGACTAGGTATAAAATGAAAACTCCAGAAAAATGAAAAATAGACATTATTTCTCCTAAACTGACACATAGTTCTTACATGTAAATATGTGAAAGTATGGAAACCAATTACATGATGCTAAAGCACATTTTAAAATACCATCTTATCTGACATGCCTATTTGTCTTAAAATTTTGTCAAAACGCTATCATAAAAAATTTCTGAAGTACATTACAAAGTATTTTGAAAAAGCAATAAAAAATAACTGTCTGAACCCTGTATTTTGATGAAAAGTAGATTATCCTAAATATAATTGTCATCTGGGAGTAGATACATTATCATCTTCTTCCTATGACTCACTTTTGCGTCATATGTAGCCTGATTTCTTTTATTTTCTCTTTTCAACTGAGTTGGCACTCATGGCCCCAGGAGTAGAGAGCAAAGAAACCAGTAGTCTTTATAAAGGTCAGTCTTAGTCATAGATAAAGGAGATGGACATCTATGGGGAACGATTTCAGAGGCATCAAGCGAGGTTCCTGTTCCTAAAATATCTTCTCACCAATTCCAAAAATTTATTCCACAAGATCTATTACCTCCATTAGGGATGAGACCAAAAGTATAAGTTCTCCAAAGACAAGACCCTTTGACTTAAATCTATAGTGATATTTACTGTCAAAGTAAACCTTCTATGTAGATGTAGATAGTTTATATTAAGAAAGGCAGAGAAGAGAGGGAGCAAGATACAAAGACTGTGGGTACCCAACATGGATAGAGTTGGTGGGAGGGTATCAAACCTAACGGTACTGTCTTAGGAATCAGATACAACTGGACTTACGTTATCTACCCTCTGTGAGCCACAAGAAAAACATATTTAAAATGAGAATCAAGGGGCACTTGGGTGACTCAGGCAGATGAGTGTCCAATGTCAGCTTAGGTCATGATCTCCCAGTTTGTGAGTTCAAGCCCCACATCAGGCTTGCTGTGTCAGCCTGACAGCACAGAGCCCACTTTTCATCCTCTGTCCCCTCTCTCCGCCTCTCCCCTGCCTGTGCTCTCCTCAAAATAAATAAATACTTTTTTAAAAGTGAGAGTCAAAAAAGTACCAGTTTTTGAGGGGCTTTTTGGAGGGGAAAAGGGGGTTAAATGGTTCAAATGAGTCTATACTATGTAAAATGCTTAGCTTACTGCCTAACACAGAGAAGGTCCCCAATTATGTCAGTTGCCATAATTATTCTCATTTCTGAAAGTAAAATAGAAAAATTCTCATGGCAGATATGTCTGGTATAAGTGGCTATATACCCAGACAAATCATGAAGGAAGGTTAATCAGACTAGAGAACATTAAAGATTGCATCCTGTCAGAAACTCCGGTCTTATGATGATTGTTTAACTAGCTCTTCACCTGCTGATGCAGATCTATTCCACATCTGTGGAGAAAGAGACTTTTTATGTATTCTGCAGAATGTTTTATTCTTACAGCAGTTCAATTCAGTGAAAGCTATATTTGGCACTTGGTATAGACTATCAGGCAGAATGTGCTAGATCCCAGTAAGTAGTGCTTTCATTTGATAAGTCCATAGGAATAAAGCTTTTAATTAAAGGAATCATACATTAGGCCAGGATTGGGGGGAATAAATCCTCAAACAACATATGTGAACAGGATACTGAAAGATGGAAAAAATAATTCACTCTTAGAGATGCCAGTACACATATAACTAATGTGACAAGAGTCCCCTCAGAAAGCCATAGGAAGGGCCATGAGGTAAACTGATACATAATGCCAATTTGTTCAGGAAAGTGGCTGCATGAAATATAGGAAAATATCAAAACAATAAGAATTAGACCATTAGGTATTTTGAGCCATGTCCATGGGAAAAGCACCTACTCCCCAGCAGTGGAAAAGTATGGACCATGCCCTCACAGCTTAATACCAAGCTTAAATAATCACAGGCAGCACCCCTCTTTTTTAAACCAAGCTCTATGCCCAATGTGGGGCTTGAACTCACAAACTTGAGATCAAGAATCACATGCTTTACCAACTGAGCGAGCCAGGCACCCCCACAAGCGCCCTTTTGATAATAATTTGTTTATTCTAGAAGGTTTTCCTACCTGGGCAGAATGTACTGGCTAAAGAAAAAAGTATTTAATTCAGTTGACAGTTTATTTTTTAAGTGAAGTGAAAATATTCACAGCCGACTCACCTCAAGGAAACACATTATAGATGGAAGGAAAACAAACCACAATTTGTCTTTAGTTGGGTCTTGATTCCTCAAACCTAGGCATCTATGAAGTTAACTAGACTGTGAGGAAAGTACACAACTGCTACCTCAGGAAACCTACCTACTTGAAACCAAATAAGAGAAGACAGATCCGTCTCTCACTCACTTCTGCAGCCCAAATTCCAAACCCAAGTCTGGAAATTACCACTTCCCTACACTAAATAAACAGGAGGAAAAGAATACGAGAAAGTTAATGCTGAGAAATAATTGTAGTTTATATAGAATTTTTTGGTTAATTCTAAGGCAAATAAAATTGTGATGTTCACATGATAATGACTTTTGCATTCTATTCTTCTTGGGTACAACTTAACTGAATCATATGCTACAGTGGATGATGGTGATATCTGACACAATGTTTTTTCATTGGCTTTTGCTTCTTGGGTATCAGACTCCCCGGGCAGGCATTCCACACTGTTTTCATGGTCCTTAGACTTTCTTGAGTTGCTCCAGAGAAGGCTCCCTCTACTTTGTGTCCTCCTATATATAACTCAAAATTAAAGAGAGACACGTGTTCTTCTTTTAACTTTTATTTATTTTTGAGAGAGAGACAGAGACAACGTGAGCAGGGGAGGGTCAGAGAGAGAGGGAGGCACAGACTCTGAAACAGGCTCCAGGCTCTGAGCTGTCAGCACAGAGCCCAACGCGGGGCTTGAACCCACGAATCATGAGATCATGATCTGAGCCAAAGTCCGACACTTAACTGACTGAGCCACCCAGGCGCTCCTAAACAGAGACACTTTTAAGGATAGTATCGCAGAGACTTACTTTGATGCAGTCTTTCTAAGGAATTGTCATTAGTTTCATCAAGCGTCTTCCCATGCGGCATTCTTCCAAGTCTCTCTTCTTCTGGCAGTAACTGTTTTTCTGCTCCTTTCACTTAACTTGCAGTTCACTGCCAAGTCTTCAGAAGAAAGGAAGCTTTTCGTGGGAGGGTTCAATTTCAACACCGATGAGCAGGCTCTGGAAGACCACTTCAGCAGCTTCGGTCCTATTTGTTAAGTGGTCATTGTCAAGGACCGGGAGACTCAGTGATCCTGGGATTTTGGTTTCATGACCTTCACCAACCCAGAGCATGCCTCACATGCCATGAGAGCCATGAATGGAGAGTCTCTGGATGGTCGCCAGATCCATGTGCTCATGCAGTCAGCCAGGGAAACCAGAGGGGGTGCCTTTGGGGCCCATGGGCATGGTCACAGCTACTCTGCAGGTGGGGACCACGGCTATGGGAGTGGCAGATATAACTGTCGGCCTGGAGGATATGGATATGGGTATGGATATGGGTATGGATATGGATATGGGTATGGGTATGGGTATGGGTATGGGTATGGGTATGGAAGGACCAGAGACTACGGTGGTCAAAGCCAGGGCGGTTATGACCGTTACTCAGGAGGAAATTACAGAGACAATTACGACAACTGAGATGAGGCATATGCAGCTAATGTAAATACACAAGGAATAAAACTTCTGATCCAGGATCCTCCTTCCAAATGGCTGTATTTATAAAGATTTTTGGAGCTGCACTGCAAAATCTGTTTTAGTACATCAACTTCTATTTTTTAATTGAGCTCCCAAGGTACCTTGTTACTAAGACCTTTTAGAAAGTTCCATATGTCTTTTAAAGTTTTTCTCCCATTTAAAGACAAATCTTGGGACATTTGTGGAGTCTCTGGGTATTTTTCCTTTTGCCAGTTTTTCAGTTTGGCCTCTCAGGATTACCGGTTATGGCAAAGAAATGTTTGGTCACTTTTTTTTTTCCCCAAATGATGTGTATTTAGGGCCGTTTTAAAAGCTTGTGTACAATGTTTATTGTGGTTAGGAACCAATTTCTAAATGCAGCTGCAATAATGTGATTAGAGGTGGTTTCGGGGTTTTATTTTTCATTTTTTTGTTTTTTATTCAAGGTCACCACCCTGATACACAGAAGCTTCTTAGAAGTTGTGAATGTCCTTTTCTTTAATACTAGAAGAAAAATATTCTGTTGTGTTTCACTTAGCATTTAGGATGCCCTTCACGGAGCTGATTAAAAAGTTACATGTGAAAACAAAACTAAACAAAACAAAAAAATAATTGTCATTAGAATTGTGTATTTTAACTTTTTTGGAACTATATATTAGAACTCATACTAGTAATATATATGTAGATATGCTATGCATACGCATTTCATACTTTATTTTAAATTTTGATTTATTTTTGAAAGAAAGACAGCACTAGCAGGGGAGGGGCAGAGACAGAGAGGGAGACACACAGAATCGGAAACAGGCTCCAAGCTCTGAGCTGTCAGCGTACAGTCTGATGCTGGGCTCAAACTCAGAAACAGTGAGATCACGACCTGAGCCAAAGTTGGACACCCAACCGACTGAGCCACCCAGGCGCCCGATCATTTCATACTTATTAGTAGCATTTTCCACCTTCTTTTGAGGTGACATATACTTTTAAACTATTCTACAAGCCCTATTTAAACATCTAGAGATGCTCAACTATTGAAGTTTTCTTTTTTACCCCAAGTAATGTGGTAAAGAACTGGTCCATTTGTGAGGATTAAAAATAGGCACTTTTAAATAAATCTCATATCTCCATTCTATCCCTGCACATACAGTATTTTCCAGTGTTTGAATATAACTAAATAACAAGATAATGCAACTTTTATATTAGAGGCAAACACATTTTATCTTCTGAGATTTAAAAGGGCTTCAAGGCATCAGGGGGTATGTGAACATTCATGATTTGATTCTAGTATTATTTACTGGTTCCAGAAGAGGTTACTGAGAGGTTGAAAAACTGAAAATATATTGTCTCATTGCATATGTTAAAAAAAACAAGATTACAATTTATTTATGTATTTAACCCAAGAATATAGAACCAGAACAGTGGCAGGGATGCAAAGACATAAAAGAATGGAAATTGTTAGGACAGGAGCAGAAATTGAGATAGAAATCAAAGGAAAAGCCCCAAAAGTTTAAAGTTGATTATCTGAAAACAGTGATTAAATGATTAAAAAATTTTTTTCAACAGGCTCTTAAAGACAAAAGGGAATTCTCAAATAAATTATGTCAGGACTGAAAAAGAAAAAAGAACTGTAGATAAAGCTTAAAAAAATTAAAAGAGCACATCATGACTCCCTTTATGACAATGAATTTTATTTTATTAAAAATTTTTTTTAATGTTTTATTTATTTCTAAGAGAGAGAGACAGTGTGAGCAGGGGAGAGTCAGAGCAAGAAGAAGACACAGAATCCAAAACAGGCTCCAGGCTCTGAGCTGTCAGCACAGAGCCCGATGTGGGGCTTGAACCCATAAACCGTGAGATCATGACCTGAGCTGAAGTCAGATGCTTAACCGACTGAGCCACCCAGGCGCCCCGAATTTTATTTTATTTTAAAGTTTATTTATTCTGAGAGAGAGAGAGAATGCAAGCAGGGTAGGGGCAGAGAGAGAGCGAGATAGAATCTCAAGCAGGCTCCATGCTCTCAGCATAGAACCTGACAAAGGGCCCAAACTCGTGAACTGTGAGATCATGACCTGAGCCGAAATCAAGAGTCAGATGCTTAACCTGTTGAGCCACCCAAGCACCTCATATGACAACGGATTTTAAAACAAATAAAACACATACTATAAAATTGGTTCAAAACAATAAACTCAAACAAATATACAGGCACTGCTGAAACCAACTCTGAGCTCAAATATCCACCATGACCTGAGCCGAAGTTGGACGCTTAACCTACTGAGCCCCTCAGGCACCCCAAGAAGCTCTTAAAGTAGTCTTACCATTAGTGGAAATGTTCATTCTGCTTTGCTATTGGTTTGAATATCATGAAAAATCGGTTGTTAGAAATCTCTTGAAAATGTTTCCCTTATCAATCCTCAGAGATCAAATTCCCACGGAACATATTTCACTGACAAAAATAACATCCAACTGTGCCTTTCCTTTTGTTTGGTGTTCCCTTTTCTTACAGATATTATTGAGTAGTCAGACGAACTCCTTGAATATGAATTCCATACTACAGTGAAATCAGGTTCAACTAAAATAAAACAGGAATGTATTAAACATATATATAATAAAAATATTGCTTCCTAAATATTTTCCATGCCTATTGAGGAAATGCCTCAATTTGACTGAATATTAAAACAGCTTCAATAATTACCAAACATGCCAAAGATCCCTTTTAGTTTCTATGGACTCAGCATCTATGATAATATACAAGAGGGAGAGAGGAAGACCGAGTGGGCACAGCTGTCTTCATAAACAAGTACAACACTATTTTCTGTAGAATAAAGCCCCCACTTTATGGAAGTAAATATAAAATAGAAGGCTAAAGCCAGTGTTTTTCAGGTGAACACACTGCAGCAGCTGTTGCTCTGTGTCCTTCCCTTTTCATTGAGTAGGAGGGAGAGAGTCCTCAAGCAAACAACGAGCTAACCAATGCTGGTGTTTTATTCAATTAGATTTTGAAGTAAGGACAGAACACTAGAGAAATAAAGTCTATGATTCTGGGCCAACTCGTAGAGATTTAAAGGGAAAGAAACACTACCATTTGGGTTTTGAACTCTAGGTAACTTCAGAGATATCTAATCAAAACATTCTATATAACAAATGAGTTCATTTCAAGGAGGAGAGGCATAAATGACTTATGGAAGGATGGTAATCAAGTTCACTTTTTAAAAAGAAAGAGTTCAGTTTTGCTGATGAAAAAGATATGTATGGATAATTTAATTAAAGTGTTTGTTAATCATGCTTTACTGCTATTACTATTCCCAGTTCATTAACAATTGTTAATAGTACTGGACTATACAGATGGTTAAATGCTAAACAGGAAAAAAATAAATCTACCAGAATCTTTCAGAGCTGTTGCTGTGTTATAACTTTTTAAAGTATTTATAAAGACAAATATGGCTATTTTTATTATAACAAATTATTGTGCCTACAAACTTATGGAAAGATATAAGGTTACAAATTTTCTAAAAACTGTCCACATTTAGTGGCATTACATATAAAATACATTGTTTATATTGAATACCACTAAAGTGGTATTTATAGATGTATACATTATAATATATATAATATGTGCATTTGTGTATTATATACACAGGCAGAGATATTTTTACATATTTACACATAGCTGAAATCTATATATAATCACTGTGGATTTCTTTGCCTTTTCATGGGCAGAAAAGTTGTATAACTGAACATGAGATATCTGTTACAAAGAATGACAGTTCCATGAATTTAAGCTTGGCCATCCATCTTTACCTTGGATTTAAGAAACACATTTTGATGATTCATACACATAGTGTGAGCGTAATATTGATGATTAAGTGACTTCAGGCTACATAAACCCATAAATAAAAGGAAATCAAAACTTTCATACAAGTAATCCACATAATAAATCATTTTGTAAAATTGGAGAAACTTACCCTAAATTGCTATGATGGGTACCAAGCTTTGAAAAAGGAACACTAAAGGTTTGTATTATTTTTTAACGCATTTACACAGTGTTCTCCCTCCTCACCTCAAAAACATTTTTGAAGTTTCATAGTGCCTAGCATAAATTTTCTTCCAGTTCTTTGCATTTTGAAACAACTCAATAACATGTGATTAATTAAGTAGTTAATGGGAATCAATTATTTGTTTTTCACAACTAACCACATTGGCTAGAATAGTACTTCTCAAAACTAAATGTGCGCATAAATCACCTGGGGATCTAATTAAAATATTGATGCTGATTTAGTAGGTCTGAACAATGACTCCACATTTCTATAGGTTTCTGGGTGCTGCTGGCCAGCAGACCACACGTGGTATACCAAAGGACTAGAATACTTAGTTATTTGTTTCTGTTCCCTCTCGCACACAGGCACTCGACAAACACAAACTGAGAGTGAACTGTGGACCCGCCACTGTGCCCTCCAAAAGGTAAAGTTTAATGTAAACTCAGCATTTACAAATTTCTTACAGTATTATTTACAATAGCCAAGGCGTGGAAGCAACCAAAGTGTTCATCAATGACAATATTTCTTTACAAAGAATATATAGAGAAATAGAAAGAAACTATATGTACAATGAAATGTATGTATAAAAGAGAATGTTATTCAGCCATAAAAAGAAAAAAATCTTGCCATTCGCCTCAACATGGATTAAACTTGAGAGCATTATGCTAAGTGAAATAAGCCAGGAAGAGAAACATACATACTGTATGATCTCACCCCTATGTGGAATCTTAAAAAAAAAAGGGGGGGGGAGAACAAAACACACACACACACACACACACACATACAAACACACACACACCAAAACCAAAACCAAAAACAAGCTTTAGATACAGAGAATAGATTGGTGGTTGCCAGAGGTAGAGGGTAAGGGGGGCAGGCAAAATGGGTGAAGGATATCAAAATAAATAAGTCATGGGGATGTACTATACAGCATGGTGACTACAGCTAATAATACTGTTTTGTATATTTGAAAGTTGCTAAGGGGGTAAATCTTAAACGTTCTCATCACAAGAAAAAAACCTGTAGCTGTGGTGATGAAAGTTAGCTAGACTTACTGTGGGCGATCACTTTGCAATATATACAAACATCAAATTATGTTGTACACTTGAAACTAATATAATGACATATGTCAATTATATCTCAATAAAAATAATTAAAAATTGTAAAGTAAAATGTAAGTATATTCAGGCATTTGAAGTTCTTTTTCCTTTGTGTTTTGTTTATTCCATTTCAGTTATGGAAAATAGGTTGCAAAATGCTTGAGGGAAAACATGAGTTAAAATATTTGCTAGACTTGCTTGGGAATAAGTGATTTGTCGCTAAGTTGACTTTTTGCTAAGCACCATTTAAATTCTGGAGGTAAGAATCCTCAAAAAGTGTTACTGAAAGGAACGTCTTCCATTCTCCCTGCTAAAACGGTATAAGAACACAGCCTGGAAGTTCAGTTATGAGATTCCACCAAAGTTCATTTTCCTCAACCCTCGAAACCCCTCACCTTTTCTTAAAGTAAGAAAACCCCATGGAAAAAAAATAGGCTTTGGATAGAATTTGGGTTTATAGATATATTCCACTTACTTGTGTGATGGTAGGAGATGTACATCAACTCCTGAGCCTGGTTTCTTACCTGTGAACATGGGTTAATAAAAACATCTTGCATTCACTTAAAACCTATGTATTGAGGGGCACCTGGGTGGCTCAGTCTCGGTTGAGTGTCCAACTTCATCTCAGGTCATGCTCTCACTGCTCGTGGGTTTGAGCCCCTCATTGGGCTCTGTGCTGACAGCTCAGAGCCTGGAGCCTGCTTCAGGTTCTATGTCTCCTTCTCTCTCTGCCCTCCCCTACAGACACTCTGTCCTGTCTGCCTCTCTCTCTTAAAATAAATAAACATTAAAAATTTTAAAAAAAACAATAAACAAAAAATCCTACATATTGAACACTTCCAATGTGCAGGCAGTGTTGTAGCCCTGGGGATGGATCAATGAAGAAATGGACATAGACTTGTCTTTCATCTATCTGCTGGGTGGAAATAATGCATAAAAGTAGGGCCTGGCACATACCACCAGACACTCCAAAATGGTAATAGTTAGCTTTATTTAGTTGTTCTCAACTCTTTGATGCTCTCCAGGTAGCTGCTCCTAGATCGGGAGAGCTGCCATTTGCATACACTTTCCTAGCAATTCTCACTTCCAGAACACTTAACCACAAACCAGGCAGGGTGCTGAGTGCTTGACGCAGGTGTCTATACTCTGGTAATCCTCACCACAAGCCTGTGAGGCAGGCGGTTCTCAGTTTCCAAGGATGAGAACCCTGATGTTTAGAGAGGAAATGAAGGCATTTCCCAGGGTCAGAGCTCATAGCTAGCAGAGCTGGGATCTGAGAAAGTTTGGCTGCAGAGACCCTACTCTTTATAACAGTGCCTTAGAGTAATGGCATTAGAACCGTTTTAAACAAATTCAAAAAGATTCACTTCATGCATTAAAAACGTCCCTGCCTGGCTGTGTATTAGATAGGTTTATTATGCCCTCTGGTGGAAGACCAAAGAAAGAAAAGAAAAGGAGCATTAAGTGGGGCAAGAAGAGAAAGTACCAAGTTTACTGACATTCTTGGCTCGAAAAGTTTATAGGCTTATGAAAATGGCAAGAAAATCTTCTAGGAACAAGAAAAGAATGCAGAGTAAGACTCTGAGTACTGAACACAATGCAGATCCCTCCCAACCTGGCTACACATAAAAGTCTCCAGAATGTCAACTGTCCAAAAACAATCATGAGATAAACTTTCAAGAGATAAATAGCAGAATTAGAAATTTTACTAGAAATAATTTCAGTTAAAAAATATTTGTTGACAGGTCGAAAAACATGAACATGAAGCTATTGCAAACTATCTTGTCTAGATAGAATTGTCACACTGGGGTGCCTGGGTGGCTCAGTCGGTTAAGCGTCTGATTTCAGCTCAGGTTATGATCTCACAGTTCGTGGGTTTGAGCCCCGCATCAGGCTCTGGGCTGACACGCAGCTCAGAACCTGGAGCCTGCTTCAGATTCTGTGTCTCCCTCTCTCTGACCCTCCCCAGGTCACACTGTCTCTCTCTCTCAGAAATAAATAAAACATTTTTAAAAATTTAGGTAGAATTGTCACAACTCAAATTGCTAATGGGAAACATGGCATTTCCATCATTAGGCCACTAGAATTCTCAGGAGTTGTGAATTCCTGGGTCCTGCTCTTGTAAGGTGCCTCGGGGCTTCCTCTGCATCCCATACCCTTCATCCACCAAGCAAATGCGGGTGCAGAATAAGACGTTATTTCTTTGCCTATCAAACCATACACTCAAGTAGTTAAAGCCAATAGGCTTTAAATGTAAGCTGAATGGTCATTTTGGCAACCGCATGGCAGTTTATATGCAGAATGTTGACACTTGCTGTGTTCAGGCAGCAGACGAGGGCGGAAAGTGTTGCTCTCCTATTCTTTCTTCACTCAATCCCAGCAGCGAAAAGCAACTTGTTGCTGGAGACCAGGAGGTGCTCATATTATTCATTCCCAGGATTCTCTGGAGTGGTGAGAAATTACACCCTCCTCCACCCTCTCTGCTCCTTACGGAATCTCTCAGGAAGATGGTGATGGCATTAAATGGGTAATTGTGTGTCCATATTCTAAGAATCTGGGACTTTGTGTGGATATTAATTTCGCTAGAGAGAAAGAACATGATCTAATATGCTCTGAGACTAGAACATTGATCCTTCAGTAGGCTGACCCTCGGATATTACTGTGATCTACCCTTATATTTTCCTATGATCCATTTACCACTCGTTTAGAGTGCCTTTAATTCCCCCCTGGGAAGACAAAATTTGTCCTTAAAAATTCTGAAGTGTTTTTACTCAAAATAATAAAAAAAAAAAGTTTATATATTAAAAAAAACCTTAGTACTAGTTGTTAAAAATAAATATGTCCTCAGTTTGTGGGTTCGAGCCCACAAATCTCAGAGCCTGGAGCCTGCTTCAGATTCTCTCTCTCTCTCTCTCTCTCTCTCTTCCCCTCCCGGCTTGCATTCTGTCTCTCTCTGTCTCTCAAAAATGAATATTTAAAAAAAATAAAAATAAATAAATGTGTCCTGAAGTTAGGACAAGGCACATGCTTCTTCGAGTTGTCACAATCTTTGTCCCTTTGCAAGCTCCTCTTTCGCTGTCCTATTCTGAAGTCTTTATAAACCACCTTCCAGGGCAACTGGCTCACTCAGTCAGTTGAGCAACTGACTTCTGCTCAGGTCACTATCTCAGGGTTCGTGAGTTCTAGCCTCTCTTTGTGTGAGCTTGACCCGTTCTTCACGTGAACTTGAGCCCTGCATTAGGTGAACAGGCGCCCTGCTTTGGGTGAGCCCCTCTTCTCTCTCTCTGTACCGCTCGCTCACTTGTGCCCTCTATCTCCTTCTCAAAAACTAACCAAACAAACCCCCAAATAACAGGTTCCAGTGGATTTTTCCTAACTCTTGAAATAGATGTCACCTTTTCCTATTGTGTGAAGAAAACAGGTGATGAGAGTGACCTTACAGTAGTCAAGGGACTTCTAAGGCTGCTCCGCATTCCTGCTTGGAATCCACCCAGGGATGTGTTACTGCACCACACCCTCAGAGCTCACCACTATGCCTGAAACCACATAAGCCCCTTGACTGGTTCTTTTATGAGTTAATCACAGGGCATGGAAAAAATATTTTCACATTTGGAAAAAGAAAAGGGGGCAAGGGGAGGAACAAGAAAAAAAGGGAATTCTTATTATCATCCAAGATGTTTTCAGTATTTTCTTTGTTCTGATGCTTTTGTTAGAAGTAATTTTCCTTCAATTCTCTTACTATATTTTGGTTACTCTGTACTTATTTTTTGTTTCAATTGTAGTTAATTTAGTATTTCTTTTTCTCTTTCTTCTTAACCCCCTGGACTTAGTCAACTGGACTTTGTTGCTTTGTCAGAGCCACAGAACATGAATTATTTGAGTGATTATTTGCTTAATTTCTACAAGGAAGGTTCATACATAACTGGTACCCTTCTAAATGCCTAAGAGAGATGTGAATTTATTATATATAATAGAGACTTAGGTCATTAAAGCTCAATTCTCTCCTGGAATCTAAGTTGAGAAAGTCTGAATTTGACATCACTCAGTAGATGCGTTGCACTTAGAAGGTTCTCCATAAGTGTTTAAAAACTTTTTTTTAAGTTTCATTTATTTCTGAGAGAGAGAGAGAGAGTGAGTGATCAAGGGAGGGTCAGAGAGATAGGACGACACAGAATCTGAAGCAGGCTCCAGGCTCTGAGCTGTCAGCAAAGAGCTAGACGTGGGAATCGAACCCACGAACTGCAAGATCATGACCTGAGCCAAAGTCAGACGCTTCACTGACTGAGTCACCAAGGCGCCCCAATAAATGTTTTTTAATAAACAGGTAAGTGAATAACTATAAACTTCTGTGAGCTTTGAAGTCAGATGAAGTTTTATTCAATCCATGCTTTAACAAAATTATTTTCTAGCAATAAAGTGACTTTATCTGCTTATCTACTGAGGACAAAAGAAAACCACCTAAATTCTCAAGAGTAAAAAATATAAGTGATGGAAAATTTAACACGAGATTATTCTCATCTTATCAAAATTATAAAATGATTTAGGAAGGACTTTATTTAGACTATCATAAACATCCAGATATTTGTGACTATTAATATTTTGGCCCAGATAAAAAAAAAAAACTGCGACAACTACATTGATTTTTTATGTACCAGATATTGTATTAGCACTTTACCTCTATTCTCTAATGTAATCATTTCTAGTCTTAGAGCATTTTAGAGCATATTGTAACCTGATGTTAACAGTATCAGGTAGGCATTATTACCTCTCTATAAATATGAAAACTAAAGCTCATAGATGCTAAAAACTTGCCCAATAATAATAGTAAGTGGAAAGTCAGGATTCTAAACCACAAATGTCTGTCACTGTGCTTTCCATTTTGGGACACAGCTATCTCATGGGTGCTTCGGACAAATAAAAGTTCAGGTTTATCTAATGTGGCCTCTTCTGCTTATGAGTGGAGCTCTCTCTCTCTGCATATTGGGAGCATAGAAGGAGCTATAGTAACAAAATGCAGTAGATGTTTAGCCATCAGCGCTTACAAGAAAGGGGACAGTCCCTTCCTCTCCACTTTTACTCACAAGACAGTAACTTCTTTTCACTATTCCTTTTTTTTTTTAATTTTTTTAAATGTTTTATTATTTCTAGGAGAGAGAGAGAGACAGCGTGAGCAGGGGAGGGTCAGAGAGAGAGGGAGTCACAGACTCTGAAACAGGCTCCAGGCTCCGAGCTGGCAGTCAGTACAGAGCCCGACGCGGGGCTCGAACCCACGAACCACGAGATCATGACCTAAGCGAAAGTCGGACGCTTAACCGACTAAGCCACCCAGGGGTCCCTCACTGTCTATTCCTTAATCCTTTTGAAATCAAATGACAAATTACAGCTGGACTCTTGTGCCCTTTTTTTCATTTTCATCTATATCAATATGTAAAGGGATATTGGGCCAAAAAAAAATAAGCCCCAATATCCAAGACAAAAAAATTAGCAGAATGGCAATTTTACAAACCTCAAAGTACAGGTCTTCTTAAAGTTCAGGGAGAAAGGAAGAGCTTTTCCCTGAGGAAAGTGAGCAGGGACACTTTTGAAAAGCGTCACTGCAGGTGCTCCTGCTAATGTGGGGGCAAAGTCCAAGTTCAATGGCATTCCATTGACTAAGTCAGCCTGAATCCACCCAGTAGCTCCTGCAATTCATCCATTCCACAAATAGGAATTAAGCATTTTCTGGGTGATGGGAATACAAAGATCTAACCTGTGTTGGTACCTGTCAGGTTGGGAGTAAGGTTGGCAGAAATGAGAGGAGGCACAACTTACTGCAAAACCATAAGTGATAGGAGTTCTTTTTTTTTTTTTTACAAATAGTTTATTGTCAAATTAGTTTCCACATAACACTCAGGGCTCATCCCCACAAGTGTCCTCCTGCATGCCCATCCTCCCCTCCCTCCCACATCCATCAGTCCTCAGTTTTTGTCAGCATTCAAGAGTCTCTCATGGTTCGCCTTTCTCCCTTCCCCCCACCATTTCCGCCCTTCTTCTCCCCCTTGTTCCTCCGTCAAGTTCCTCCTAATCCTCCTATACGTGCAAACATATGATATTTGTCCTTCTCTGCCTGACTTATTTCGCTCAGCATAACACCCTCAAGGTCCATCCATGTTGCTACACATGGCCAGATTTCATTGTTTCTCATTGCCATGTAGTATTCCATGGTATAGATAAACCACATCTTCTTGATCCATTCATCTGTTGATGGACACTTAGGCTCTTTCCATGTTTTAGCTATTGTGGAGAGTGCTGCTATGAACATTGGGGTACATGTGCTCCTATGCCTCAGCATTTCTGTATCCCTTGGGTAAATTCCTAGCAGTGCTATTGCTGGGTCATAAGGGAGTTCTATTGTTAGTTTCCTGAGGAACCTCCACACTGTTTTCCAGAGGGGCTGTACCAGTTTACATTCCCACCAACAGTGTAGGAGGGTGCCCGTTTCTCCACATCCTCGCCAGCATCTAGAGTTCTCTGATTTGCTCATTTTAGCCACTCTGACTGGCGTGAGGTGGTATCTCAGTGTGGTTTTGATTTGTATTTCCCTGATGAGGAGGGATGCTGAGCATCGTTTCATGTGTCTGTTGGCCATCTGGATGTCCTCTTTGGAGAAGTGTCTGTTCATGTCTTCTGCCCATTTCTTCACTGGGTTGTTTGTTTTTCGGGCGTGTAGTTTGGTGAGTTCCTTATAGATTCTGGATATTAACCCTTTATCTGATATGTCATTTGCAACTATCTTTTCCCATTCCGTTGGTTGCCTATTAATTTTCTGGGTTGTTTCCTTGGCTGTGCAGAAGCTTTTAATCTTGATGAGGTCCCAACAGTTTATTTTTGCTCTTGATTCCCTTGCTTTTGGGGATGTGTCAAGTAAGAAGTTGCTGCGGTGGAGGTCAAGGAGGTTGTTTCCTGCTTTCTCCTCTAGGGTGTTGATAGTTTCCTGTCTCACGTTCAGGTCCTTTATCCATTTTGAGTTGATTTTTGTGCATGGTGTGAGAAAATGATCTAGTTTCATTCTTCTGCATGTTGCTGTCCAGTTCTCCCAACACCATCTGTTAAAAAGGCTGTCTTTTTTCCATTGGATATTCTTTCCTGCTTTGTCAAAGATCAGTTGGCTGTATACTTTTGGGTCCACTTCTGAGTTCTCAATTCTGTTCCATTGGTCTATGTGTCTGTTTTTGTGCCAATACCATACTGTCTTGAGGATGACAGCTTTGTAGTAGAGGCTGAAGTCTGGGATGGTGATACCTCCCGTTTTGGTTTTATTTTTCAGTATTACTTTGGCTATTCGGGGTCTTTTGTGGTTCCATACAAATTTTTGGATAGTTTGTTCTAGTTTTGAGAAGTATGCTGGTGCAATTTTGATTGGAATTGCATTGAATGTGTAGAGTGCTTTAGGTAGTAATGACATCTTAACTATATTTATTCTTCCTATCCATGAGCATGGAATGTTTTTCCATTTCTTTGTGTCTTCTTCAATTTCCTTCATAAGTTTTCTATAGTTTTCATCATACAGATCTCTTGTATCCTTGGTTAGGTTTATTCCGAGGTATTTTATGGTTTTTTGTGCAATTGTGAATGGGATCAGTTTCTTGATTTCTCTTTCTGTTGCTTCATCGTTGGTGTATAAAAATGCAACCGATTTCTGTACGTTGATTTTGTACCCTGCAACTTGGCTGAATTCTTGGATCAGTTCTAGTAGGCTTCTGGTGGAGTCTGTCGGGCTTTCTATGTAGAGTATCATGTCATCTGCGAAGAGTGAAAGTTTGACTTCCTCTTTGCCAATTCTGATGCCTTTGATTTCCTTTTGGTGTCTGATGGCTGATGCTAGGACTTCCAGCACTATGTTAAACAACAGTGGTGAGAGTGGACACATAAGTGATAGGAGTTCTTAAAAAATTTATCCAAGTCAATCTAGACCTCTATTCTTTCTTTTTCTAGTAGATGCTCTCTCATCTCCATATCTAGAACTTGACTTATTAAAATGTCTGCTAGATCTGGGTGCTAGGGTACCATACCACCAGTGTTTGGGTTATGGGGCCAGAAAAGACTCCTCTGATACTTATTTGTTATGTGATCTTAAAGCAACACTATTCAATACGAATGTATCGAGAGCCACATATGTCATTTAAAATGTTGTAGATGCCACACTAAAAATTACTTTTCACAGAATTTTATTTAAGCCAGTGTGTCCAGTATATCATTATTACAACAGGTAGTCAGAGTAAAAATTATTAAGGAGATGTTGCTTTTCCTCATTCCAAGTCTTCAACATCCGGTGCATATTTTACATTTACAGTAAATCTCCATTTGGATTTGGATGGGCCACATTTCAGTGTTCAGTAGCCATGTGGCGCCCTGCACTGAACAGTACCGATCTAGACTTTCAATATCAACAATGGATAAAGGTGTTGAAGATCAGCAAGACCTATTCTTGTTACTAGAGACTAAAAAGCAAATAGTTTGTATATACCTATCCTTGCTTAACACTATGTTGTGGGCTTTATTTTATAATCTGACGACACAAACTGCATAGAAGGACAGTCATACTGTTTCATCCATTTTCATATTAAACTTCACATGAGTGGACAAACTCAAAAGTATGGTGTTATAAGAGCACCATCTTGTGGTGTTGTGTGGTTTACATTGTTGAAACAGAATCTGGGGGAAAGGGAACCAATACCAAAACAAATCTGGGCAAGAGTATGAGTTTAAGAAACTACTTAATGATAGTAAAGGAACTATCATTGTTTTCTCTCATATGTGGTGTTTTTGGCAGGTCCTCAAGATATGTGAACTGTGCATGACAGACTTCCCAGTCAGAAGACTTGGAAGTGCTAAACGCCACTGCAACATCACTGCAACATGAAACTTGGCTAAAGGCAAGCTAGGATTCACTGCTAATATGCTAACAGCACGTATATCACAGTAACCATGAAAATATGATATCTTAAAATGTATTCATTCTCCCTTTTGTAGCAGACTTAAAAGAGTCCATTTTTGTGATCGTACCAGTCCCAAACCTACTTAGGCCTGAGAGCACGGCTTCCTTCCTTAGGGAACATTCTACACAGTTGTAAGCTGGCCTATCATCCTGTGCTCATGCTTGTCAATACTAAGTAATGTACTAACATGCCTGTTAGACTAAGTAATGACATGTCTTGGAGTCCTGTAGAAGACGATCTTCTTATTATTAATTAATATAGCTAATCAAAGGGAGTGAGAAGAGCCTTCTTTTCATCTTTCCCTTGCCCAAGGCTCCTAGAAGGGTTTGCCCACTCCCTATAGTTATCTATGATTGCATAACAAATCATCCCCACATTTATGGGCATAAAACAACCAACATTTATTACCTCACAGTTTGGGGTGAGTCAAGAATTTGGGAGAGGTTTAGTGCATGATTCACATTGCACTCAGCATGTTGGCAGGGACGAGAATTGTCTGAAGGCTTGGTTGGAACTGGAGGACTTGCCTTCAAGAAGACAGCCCTAACCATTGGCAGGAGGCCTCTGTTCTTCACATGAAACTCTCCAAAGTCTCAGAATGTAGGCCTTTACAGAAGCTGCTCACACTTGACCTTCCCCTAGTGAGTGACCTGAGAGGAGAGGGGGAGGTAAAAACCACAGCATCTTTTATAACCTAGTCTCAGAAGTGATATGCCATCTCTTCTGCTGTCTGCTATTAACCTCACTGACCAAACCTGATACAGTACAGTAAAGCAAAAGTGCGAATACCAAGAAGCCAGAATCACTGGGGGACATTTTAGGCCTGACTAAAACAGTCACATACCTATTACATGAAAGTTACACTTAAACTTTTAAAGGTCTATTATACCTTCAGCTGAAAATCCAGAATCTTTTTTTTTCTTTTTATTTATTTATGTATTTATTTATTTTATTTTTTTACAAATAGTCTATTGTCAGGTCGGTTTCCATATAACACCCAGTGCTCATCCCCACAAGTGCCTTCCCTCCATGCCCATCTCCCCCCTCCCCCCCCCACACCCATCAGTCCTTAGTTTGTTCTCAGCATTCAAGAGTCTCTCATAGTTTGCCTCTTTCCCCCCTTCTTCTCCCCCACGGTCCTCTGTTAAGTTCTTCCTAATCCTCCTATACGTGCAAACATATGATATTTGTCCTTCTCTGCCTTATTTTGCTCAGCATTACACCCTCAAGGTCCATCCAGGTTGCTACACATGGCCAGATTTCATTCTTTCTCATTGCCATGTAGTATTCCATGGTATAGATAAACCACATCTTCTTGATCCATTCATCCATTGATGGACACTTAGGCTCTTTCCATGTTTTAGCTATTGTGGAGAGTGCTGCTATGAACATTGGGGTACATGTGCTCCTATGCCTCAGCATTTCTGTATCCCTTGGGTAAATTCCTAGCAGTGCTATTGCTGGGTCATAAGGGAGT
>NW_024080714.1:3790618-3948990 GCF_003009895.1 Hyaena hyaena | reverse complement strand
TTCGGTGCATAGACATTTGTGATTGTTAGTTCTTCCTGATGGATAGACGCTGTAATTATTATGTAATGCCCTTCTTCATCTCTTGTTATTGTCTTTACTTTAAAGTCCAGTTTGTCTGATATAAGTATAGCTACTCCGGCTTTCTTTTGATTTCCAGTAGCATGATATATATTTCTCTATCTCCTTTCTTTTAATATGAAGGTAGCTTCCAGTCTAAAATGAGTTTCTTGTAGACAGCATATAGATGGATTTTGTTTTTTTATCCATTCTGCTACCCTATGTCTTTTGATTGGAGCATTCAGCCCATTTACATTCAGTGTTATTATTGAAATATGTGGGTTTAGAGTCTTTGTGTCCTTTGTGGGGTTCATGTTTGTGGTGGTGTCTCTGGTATTTTTGTTCCTTGCAACCTTTCCTTCAGAGCATCCCCCTCAGGATTTCTTGTAGGGCTGGCTTAGTGGTGACAAATTCTCTCAATTTCTGTTTATTTGGAAAGACTTTTATCTCTCCTTCTATTTTGAATGACAGGCTTGCTGGATAGAGGATTCTTGGCTGCATATTTTTTCTGTTCATCACATTGAAGATCTCCTGCCATTCCTTTCTGGCCTGCCAAAGTCAGTAGATAGGTCTGTCACCACTCTGATAGGTTTCCCTTTGTATGTTAGGGCCCTTTTCTCTCTAGCTGCTTTCAAAATTTTCTTTATCCTTGTATTTTGCCATTTTTACTATAATATGCCATGCCGAAGATAGATTCAAATTACGTCTGAGGGGAGTCCTCTGAGTCTTTTCTATTTCAACGTTTACTTCCTTCCCCAGGTTGGAGAAGTTCTCTGCTATAATTTGTTCCAGGACTCCTTCAGCACCTTTCCCTCTCTCTTCCTCTTCTGGAATTCCTATGATATGGATATTGTTGCGCTTGACTTTGTTGCTGAGCTCTCGAACTCTTCTTTCATGTTCCTGGATCATTTTGTCTCTATTTTTCTCAGTTTCCTCTTTTTCTATAATGGTGTCTTCTAAATCACTTATTCTCCTTTCTGCCTCTTCAATCCGTGCATTGGAGGCCTCTAATTTATTATGTATCTCATTTATCGCATTTTTAAATTCATCATGCCTATTCTTATTCTCCATCTTGTCTGTAGCCATAGTTTCTTTGATGTCCCCTATGCTTTTTTCAAGCCCAGCTATTAATTTTATGATTATTATTCTAAAATCTTGTTCAGTTATGCTGCTTTTATCTGTTTTAAGCAGTTCATTAGCTATCAGTTCTTCTTGGAATTTCTTTGGAGGAGAGCTCTTTTAATTCATCATTTTAATTAGCTTTCTGGCTTTTGTTAGTTTTAAAGACTTGTTATGCTCTCTGCACCTGTAAGCACTGCTATATCCAAGAAGGCTCTTTGACTGTCCAGGGCCTATCCTTTCAGAGAGTTTTTTTTTTTTTTAATGGTATCTCTTGGTCTCTCTTGTTGAGACCTTGGTTATTTTATTTTCCTACTCGTAGTGATATTTGGGACTCTTGTTTCTTGAGGTAGCCGTTAGAAGTCTTTCTCAGTGGATTCTGCGTCCTTTTTCTCCCAGTCTCTTGGCTTCTGTAAGGTTTTCTATGGCTTCAGATCTCTTCCGTGTGAGATATTGAAAATCCAGAATTTTACCTAACTCTGGTCTTGGTGTCGATGAGGCTCTTTAGGCATATTCCTGAAATATAGTCCATTTATTTTTTCAATCTAAGGATCTGTGAACTAAAGGGACAACTTAATCTGTCTCCCAACACCCCTGTACAGAATAGTGACACAGGAAGAGGAATGTCTTCAGGTCATGAAGAAGTCAAAGAGATCCACTTTTGTTATTTCTTTTCAACACAGCACTGGAGATTCAGTGCAAGTGTAGACAAGAAAAATGAACAGAAAACATCCAGATTATAAAAAAAAGAATTAGACCCCTCATATATTGCTGGTGGGAATTTACAATCATGTAGTTGTTGTGAAAAATAGTTCAGCAGTTCTTTAAAAAAATTAGACACAGGGGGAGCCTGAGTGGCTCAGTAGGTTAAGTGTCTGACTCTTGATTCCAGCTCAGGTCATTATCTCACAGTTTCTGAGATGGAGCCCCACATCGGGTTCCACACTGACAGCGTGGAGGCTGCTTGGGATTCTCGCTCTCCCACTCTCTCTGCCTCTCCCCTACTCGTGCTGTTTCTCAAAAATAAATAAGTAAACTTAAAAAAAATCTTTAAAAAATTAGACACAGAGTTACCATGTGATTCAGCAATTCCGACCCTAAGTAAACCCATCAAAAACATAAGTTCAGATAAAAGCTTATATATAAATGTTCATAGAAGCACTATTCACAAGAGCCAAAAAGTGAAAACAACCCAAATGTCTATCATTTGGTGAATGGGTAAACAAAATGTGGTATATTCTTATGGTGGAATGTCAAACAAAATAGAATTATAGCTAGTTAAGTAACAAGTTGGGATAAAATGAAATCATAAACATATTCAACCCAAAACAAAGCAGAAAAATAAAAAAATGAAAACAAAGAACAGATGAGAAAAATAGAAAACAAATATCAAAGCTGGTAAAATCTAACCATATCAATAATCACATTGATTATTGATCTAATCAAGGTCTAATTATCCCAATTAAATAAAAGGCAGAGATTATTGATTTATTTAAAAAATAATACTTGACTATATGATGCCCAGAAGAAACATACTTCACATACAAATTTAATTTACATATATATATTTTTAATATTTTCCCAGGTGTTCCAGGGAATATATATTTTTTAATATCTATTTATTTTTAGAGAGACAGAGAGAGAGTGAATGCTAGCAGGGGAGGGTCACCTAATTGACATTTATAAGGCATTACACCAGGGGCGCTTGTGTGGCTCTTGGTTTCGGCTCAGGTCATGATCACATGGTTTGTGGGTTCAAGCCCCATGTCAGGCTCCCTGCTGATAGCGCAGAACTTGCTTGGGATCCTCTCTCTCTGCTCCTCCCCTGCTCATGTGCTCTCCCTCTCTCAAAATAAATACACTTAAAAAAAACTAAGGCATTACACCAAAAAACACCAAACTTTATCCTCTTTTCAAATAGACATGAAACATTTACCTAGACAGAGCATATTCTAAGCCATAAAATGTTGGTCAATAAATTAAGGATTCAAGTCAAATAAAGTAACTTATTTGACCACAATGCAAAGAAATTAGAAGTCAGTAAAAGAAAGATATCTGGAAAATTCTTAAATATTGAGAAACTACATAGCACACTTTTAAATAAACTGTGATTAAAAAAAAACAAATACAAAAGAAAATCATAAAGCATTTATAAATTAACAAAAATAAAATATCCGAATTTGTGATATGCTGCTCAAACAAAACTTAGAGGGAAATTTATAGCACTAAACACCTGTATAAGAAAAGATCATATCAATGATCTTAACTGCCACCTTGAGTAGTAAATTAAACTAAAAGTAAACAGAAGAAAGTAAACAAAAACAAATGAACAAGAAACGATATGAAAAAAGAGAGAAAAACGTATGAAATAAAAAACTGATTGAGGGACGCTTGAGTGGCTCATTCAGGTAAGCATCTCACTTCAGCTCAGTCAGTCATGATCTCACAGTCGATGAGCTAGAGCCCTGCTTCAGGTGAGTTTGAGTCCCACTTCAGGTGAGCTAGAGCCCCACTCCAGGCTCCACACACACTTTCTATCTCTGCACCTCATGGTATTCTCTCTCTTTCTGCTGTTCACTCACTCATGTTCTCTCTTTTTCTCAAAATAAATTAAAAACAATTTTTTAAACCTGATTATTTGAAAAGATCAATCTAAGTGATAAACCTCTCATCAAACTGATGAGTAAAAGGTATAAGACACAACCAATATCAGCAATGAAAGAAATGGACATGACTACAGATTTTACAAATAGTAAAGGATAATATGGTAGGTAATATTTTGACCAACTTATTCCAATAAATTCAGTAAATTAGATTAATAGGAAAATTCCTTGAAATACATAAATTACTAGAGCTCATCCAGGAAGAAATGGAAAAACTGAACAGTCCTATATCCATTGAAAAAATTTTATTTTAAACACCTTCCCATAAAACAAACAAACAAACAAAACACCACCTACAGACTCAGATGGCTTCCTTGGAGAATTCTAGCAAATAGTAAATGAAGAAATAGTATGAATTCTACACAAACATCCAAAAATTTGAAAAGGAGACAATATGTCCCAAAGACATTGTAAGAAAACTACAGCTCAACATCCCTCATGAATATAATGCAAAAAGTATTAATATGTAGTAAATTTATCCTAACAATATCTAAAAAGGTTAATACATCATGAATAAGTGAAGTTAATTGCCAAGATGCATGGTTGCTTTAACATTGAAAATCAATCAGTAAAGTTCATATTTAAAAAACTCAAAAAGAACAACTAAATGAGCATACCTATAGGTGGAGAAAAAACATTTGGCAAAATCCAACATCCAATCTTCCTAAAATCTTTCAACAAACTAAGAATAGAAAGGAACTTCCTCAACTTGTTAAAGAGGATCTATAAAAACCCTACAACCAAAATCATTCTGAATGTTTTTCCCCTAACATCTGGAACAAGGTAAGGATGTCTCCTTTTAGATTTCTACTCAACATTTTACTGGAGGTTTTAGCCAGTATAATATGGCAAGAAAAAGAAATAAATGACATATAGACTATAACAGAAGAAATAAAACTGTCTTTATATTCAGAAGACAAAATCATCTACATTGAAAATCTAATGGACTCTCAGTTATAAATGAGATTATCAAGGTTGTAGAAAATAAAATCGACCAATTGCATTTCAACTTATTAACAATAAACAGTTGAAAACTGAAATTAAAAATATCACTTTCAGGGCTCCTGGGTGACTTAGTCAGTTAAGGGTCTGATTTTTTATTTCAGGTCAGGTCATGATCTCACAGTTTGTGAAGACCGAGTCCTGCTGTCAGTACAGAGCCTCCTTGGGATTCTCTCTCTGCCCTCCCCTGCTATGTCTCAAAATAAGTAAATAAACTTACAAAACAAATACTCATAATAGTATTAAAATATAAAATAGGAATAAGTCTGACACTTATGTGCAAGACATATAGAATTAAAAGATAAAACATGGCTAAGAGATTTTTGAAGATGCAAATAGTACTATGTTCAAGGGTTGAAAAACTCAGTGCTAAGATGTCAAATCTTTCCTAATCTAATCCTAAAGACTAATATTCATTACAATCCCAGTCAAAATTCCATTAAGTATTTTTGCAGAAACTGGCAAGCTAATTATAAAATATATGTAGGAATGCAAAGGACCCTATAAGAGACAACTTAGAACTTAATTTTTTTTTTTTAAAGGAAAAAAGTAACGTCACTACCTGAGGTCAAACTTAAAGCTGGTTATCAAGGCAGTGTGGATTTGGAACTCAAAAGACAAAGATCAATTAAACAGAAGAGAGTCCTGAAATAGTTCATATGTATGCATTTCAGTAGAGAAAGTATAGTCTTGTCAACAAATGGATACTTATTTTGGTCATATATGTATATATACATATATAAACCTCTTATACTATATTCAAAATTGAACTTTAAGTGGATCATAGACCTGAATGTGAAATTGAAAACTATAAACTTTTTTTTTTTAGTTTTTTAAAAAATGTTTATTTTTTTTCAAAGAAAAACGGCAATAGCCAATTGGAAACCTACTTATTCTTCAACTCCAATTTTGTTCTTTAAATTTAGAAGTGACTTACTGATTTACTATTTTAAACAAACCCCCCTCTCCCCTTTAAATGTTTACCATCTACTCGTGCTGAATCCTTCCAAGGAGATTGCTCCAGCGTATTATCTCCAGGTCCTCGCTTTGCTCCTTTTACCAAAAAATGCAAAACACAATTCCATCGTGCATCTTAAGGGCTCCAATCGTCAAAAATAGGAAAAAAAAAAATCTTTGGAATAGCCAATTAAGTTGAATAAAAAAAAAAAAATCCACACGAATGCGGTTTGGTTGGGGCAGGAATCCACTCTTATGTTCCTGGTAATCTGATCCCGCTCCATGAATCCTTGTAATTCATCCTCCCTATCCTATCCACATTATGATTTGAATCCAATGATCCAGCTCCAAGGATTGGGATCCAGTGAGCCCTCTCCAATCCAAACCTTTATAACCAGCAAAACCAAAAAAGAGGAGGCAAAATGTTAGATACTGTAATCAAAAAAGGTTTCCGGGGAATGATGAGTTATGTCTGTCATCAGTTTAACAGATGTACATCAATAACCATCAAATTCCCCAAAACAAGTTTCTGAATGGTGTTCAGATAAATTTTAGAAACTTATTCATAGAGACTAATTGGAAGAAGCATTTTATATTTACAGTTCAACTGATAATGCCAACACTTGTTACTGTACAGCGTATTACAGGTTTTGTGGTTGCAAAAAGTTATGTAGTTGAAAAGTTTACTGGTATTGCTACACACCCTAAGTCTAAACTAAACTAATGCTCCCATCTGCAATTTAATTTGCAAATTAAAGTGGAAAACTATAAACTTAATAGAAGAAAGTATAGGAGAAAGATCTGTATGCTCTTAGGTTAGGTAGATTTTAGATATGACATGGAAAATAAGATCCATAAAAGACAAATAATTGATAATGTGGACTTCATCAAAATAAAAACTAAGACACAGCTAAGTAAATGAAAGATAAGCTACACCCTGATACAGCATTCCTATCCAGAATATATACCCTCAAATACCAATAATAAAACAGATGAACTCAAGTCATTTGTTTACCTAAGAAAATTTATGGATAGCAAATAACATGAAAAGGTCTTAAACATAATTAGTTAAGAGGGAAATGTAAATTAAAACCATGATATACTACTACTCATCTATCACAATGGCTAAAGTTACAAAGACTGATTATACCAAGTATTTTATTGAGAACATGAAGTAAATGGAACTCCCATATACTGCTGGTTAATGTAAAATGCTATAGCTACTTTGTAAAGAATTCTGTTCTTTTCTTAAAAAGTTAAACATACCTATATAATACAAGCATTCCTCTACTATTTAATGAACACATATCACTTACAGGCTCCAGGCTCTGGGTTGTCAGTGCAGAGCTCAATGCAAGGCTGGAACTCAAACTGTGAGATCATGACTTGAGCCAAAGTAGGATGCTTAACTAACTGAACCACTCAGGTGTCCCAAGATCCTCATTTCTAATAGCAAAAAAAAACAAGGTGTGTGTGTGTGTGGCGGGGGGTGCTGGAAGCAAATGTCCATTAAGAGGTGAAGGTATGAACAAACTGCTATATCCAACAGGGCACTGCTTAGTAAGAAAAATGAATTAACTACTGATGCACACAAAATGGAGGTATCTCTAATGTCTGGTGAAAATTCCATTTATATAAAACGCTAGAAAAGGCAAATTAATAAACACTGACAGATTACCTGGGGACTGACAGGAGGAATTACAAATGGGCAGGTAGAGAGGATGCCTGGGTGGCTCAGTTGGTTAAGCACCTCACTTCAGCTCAGGTCATGATCTCAGGGTTCAGGAGTTCAACCCCTGCCTTGGGCTCTGTGCCTCTCTCCTGGCTTGAGCTCTCAAAAAATGAACATTAAAAAAAAATGGGCAAAAAGAAATTTGGCTATATTTACATTCATTACCTTAATTGTAGTGATGGCTTCATGTGTGCATATATATCAAAATGCCAAATAATACTTTGAATTTTGTCTGTTTTCCTCAATAAAGCTACTTAAGACACACCCATAATCTATTTAAATCCTCTACCTTACGCTTCTGCTGAGATGAAAGGAAAAGGCCTTGAGGGTCTTTTGTAGCTCTGTTGAGAATTGGAGGCCCGCTCTTAAATGTTCAGGACTTTTTGTCTGAGTTCAAACTCCTAGAATTTCACCATATTCATAATTGAGACCAAAATATATTCAACTTTAGAATTAAGGAATAAAAAATATGTATCCTTGTCCTGGAATCTTATTAGAACAAGTGTTCTGAATGCAGTCAAAGCTAACATTCTTACTTTACAATACAGTCTCGGATAGTTTCCTAATTTAGCTGTTTCTAAGATTAAAATGTTTACCAAAACAAAAGGTTCACACTACTAAGCTTGTAACAATTTTATTCATAACACGTACAAAACTTACATTTACATATATATATATATACACACAAAAAAGATCTTTATTTTCTTACTTTGACATAAAAAAATACAGAAGTATTTACATATGTACAAAAATATTAAAACACACAGACTTACAAATAGGAAAAAGATAACACAAAGTGTACTTTTTAAGAACATGTACACACTGAAAAAGAGGTTAAAGAAAGATAACAAAACATTTAAATTAACAGACTCCAAAGTTATTTCAATAGGTATTAATTTGGTAGGGCAAATAAAATGTCTCAAATGCTAATAGATGGTGAACAAGATAATATTTAAGATATCTAGGTAAAATTACACGGTCTTCCTTTACCATAAAAATTGAATCAATTTTATTTTATACCGAATTACAAATATCAGATAACTACTTTTCCTTTTTTCTTAAAACATATAATTTTCTGATTTGTACTGAGAATTTTAAACTTTTTCAAACTAAATTGTAAAATATTTTAAGAGGTTGTATATTCTCTTTACTCAAGGGGGAGAAAATCCAAAGAACTACAATGATTTCAACACAAAATTGGAAATCACAATACATTGGCTTTTTTTTAAATTAAAACCTAACATGTTCTAACTAACGTTCACAATCAGGTACAAAATTGATTTAACAAGACATCACAATCGTCGTAAATTCTTCTTGCTTGTTTTAGTACCCGGCAGAGGACCTACTTTATAACTGGCTTTTAGGGGTTTGCCATTTGAACATTCGTTGGTGGTATGATAATTACACAGACACCTTGTACAATAATCAAACCCACAGCCTTCTCGTTTGCAGACTGCCCGCTGTAAATAGCAATCATATTTCGCAGGTGAATTACAGCGAACACAGGCTTTGAGGCTTTCATTCTCTTTCAAAGTCTTGGCAACCTAGAAAGAAGAAAATCCATAAACAAATTTTAATAAGAATTGAATGTAATTTAGTTGGTAAAGACAAGAAGGGCATCTCTCAGCCTTCCCCAATACATGAATAAAGCACCAATGTCAGAGGTAAGTCAATTTCTGCCCTTAAGGAGCTCACTGTTTAATGAGTGAGATAATATCACTTGTCAACTGGTCCAGTGGCTATTTCCTAATGCTACTTACATGTCAATGCCTAACTTAAATGTCCCCTTTACTGTGAAGTCTTCCTAGTGTTACTAGGAGTTGGTTGCTTTCACTTCTAGCTTTTTAGAGGCACCTATCACATTATATGGCATTTATTTTTTTATTTTTATGTAGCCATTTTCCATTCTAGATTACAAGGCTATGAAGGGTACTATGTTTTCTTATCCGTGAATTACCTATTATTGAGCAGATGCTCAATAACTGCTTTTTGAATCGTTACATGTTGTTTTAGTCATTATGTAATGAACACTTAGAAAATTAAACTTCACTATAATTTATACTTACAGACCAACATGAAGGCAGTCAATATTTCAAAGATGCATTCATAGGTAAGATTATGGTTTTATAAATTAAGCTTGCCAAATTATCCATGTGTTGAGTAGAACTTATAATACACATTACTCAATGATTTGAAGGTACAATAGGAGGGCTTCAATTTCTGAAAGCTGGACTTTTTCAGTTTAGTTCTTGTCCATAGATATTAAAGGCAGCAATTGTGAAATGTAGTATTGAATAAATTTGGTGAAATTTTAAAATCAAGGTTTTCGTAGCATTTCCTAATTAGATCTCAACATCACTGAGTAGTCATAAAACAATGTCAAATGATTTATTATTTTTTGCGCGGAAAGGTATCTCTGTACTTTCCTAATTTGATAATACTTGAGTTATAAATTTTTTCTTAGTTTCTAATATTTTTGAGAGCAGAATGAAGGGGGACAGAAGATAACGTCTCCATTAATAATTCCCTAGTAGTTCTAATTATGCTATAATTAAATTTAAAGCTCTCCATTTCTTACTCTAAACCTTTTTAACAATAAATGCCCCATAAGTTTCTAGTTTATTGACAAACAAAAAATTACCTCAGAGAATTCACTGTGTCGACTGTAAGTAGAACCTTTCTGGTCACCTGGATGGGATAACTTGGTTTGAGCATCTTTTTTGGGGTGAGCCTGGGCTGCTGATTTTTGAACAGAAGCTAATGCAGTTCTGAACATAACATATTCTCTGGTTGAAGCATGTGGTGAAAACTTAATGTTCTTTTCCTAATTAAAAAAAAAATATTTTAATAGGACTTAAAAATATCCTCCTATATTCTCAACAATCAGGCATTTTTATTGTTTGTACATGTAAAACAGGGCAAATGAGAATGTAAAAGATTTATCACTATATTCAATTTACCTGCACAAGCTTAAATTTAGCCACATACAACTATTCAAATACTGACAGAAACTGCAAACCAGAATTTGTGAGAAAGCACTAAATATTTAATTCATGATTTATAAAGTACTAATGCCAAAACAAAAAGTCATTGCTTTAATCACCAGTAAATTACAAGTCATGTTTAAGTATCACTTTGATCTTATGCGTGGATTCAAAACAACCTTTTAGATTAGAAAACTTTTCATTAATACTACCTTATCAATAAAGAAACTGAACTTGGAGAATTTAAGTAATACTTGTCTAAAGTTATACAGCTAGTCAGTAGCAGCACCAAAATTCAGACTCAAGTCTGCCAACTGTTAGGCCTGAAATTTGAATCATGTACTGATATTCTCAGAAACATCTCCTAAATTTGGGAAATGGATTCTTTTCTGCATTAAGAATGTTCAATATGTTGGTAACGTAACTGAAAAAATACAAATTGCAATGAAGATTAGCTATATAATCAACTCTTGTTATTAGAGAACTGACCAATTTTCCCTTTTTTACTTTTGGGCATTCTATTTCTAGAAAGAACCCAAGAAATAATGACTTAGGTGGAATTCCTTTCCCTTTGTCTTTGAATTCTGTTTAATGAGTTCTAGTGAAAAGCTGAAACGTCTTGTGAATGTAAAGGATTTCCAGATTATCTGTTATCTGTCCTATGTCCCCCTATTTGTAAAGATAAACACGAGCTATTATATTTTAACGTAATGTTCGAAGATGTTTTAAAAATGAAAACATCAACTGCAAAGACTTACATTAACTCTCTCTATTGCTTTATTGTATAACTGCAATGCTCTCTTATCATCTTCTAGGATCTTCTTCCAAGTTGTGCTCACTTTAGACACACTGGAAAAGTAAAAGGTTATAAAGGAAACAATTAAGGCATCACAAAGAGGTAAGAGGAATGAACATACTACAGAAACACTAACAGTGCAAAAAAGAAATTTCTATTAGCAGTGCTTCTCAAACCTGGTTATACTTTAGAATTGCTTATGCACTGAAGATTTAAGGATGTCCCATGTCTAGGCATTTGGGTTTAACTGGCTTAAAATGGCAGCCAGGGTCCTGTTTTTAAAAGCTCCTTATCAAGTCATTCTAAGTGCATCTACCCTTAAGAACCATTGCAACCATTCCCTGGTACTTCATTTTTTCACAATATCTGCAGACATCAAATATAAGTAGCTCCTATCGTATATATGACACCATGCTAACTATTTGATATCAGTAAAAGTTGTAGGCAAATTTCAAAGTACTCTAGGACACACTGCAATTAGTAGGCATCAATTTCAAAAACCCATTTTTGTTAACAAAAAAAGAAGCTGTGATGCCAATGGATCCCTCAAGAAAGTAGCCAACAATAAAAATTAATACTTCTGTTTAGCTTTTGCTATTTTTCATAAAGACCAGTGATAAGTACCTCTAAAAATTTTTCCAAAAATGCCAAAAGTGCACCTGGTTGAGTGGGATCTAATCCAATAACCCTTATTACAATTATCTTGTTACCTCATCCTAACTGATCTCTGGTAGAATGAGGAAGAATGGGTAATACGAGGTTTCTAAGAAAACAGTTACAATCAGATCCACTTGTGGGTTTCCATATTTTTATCACTGTCAAACCTAGGAGAGCCCTACATTAAAAATGATCTAAAAATGTCAGCAACTATTTCATACTCTCAAGCGTGACAGAACTCTTAAAGCCCACGACTAGACCTATACACCAGAACTAGGCTGTTGTTTTAGTTAAGTAGGTATGATGTTTTTCAGAAACAAAAATTCCAATTAAAATAAAATAGTTTCCTAATAGTATAAATATGAAATAACTGGATTAAATACTTACTTTAAAATTTTTCTTTCATCTTAATGGCAAACAAGTGGTCAAATACCAGCCATCAGGCAGTCATTACCTCAGTTAAACAATGTAAAAAGACTTCCCTCTATGTCTTTGTATGAGCTGGTAGTGCTGAGCCATTAACAAAAATGTTTAGTGGATTATACCAACACTCAAAGCAACCATACTTACTTGATTAAATCCATATCATTGAGCTGTGTTAAAATATTTGCTAGGAGATGTCTGAGTCCCCTTCGAAAGAGTTCACTGAGGATATCTACATATTCTAGGCCCATTTTCCTGCCAATTATATTCTGTAGTCCAAAATTTCCACTGAATATACATTCTTTCAGTTTCTCCCAATCTATTTTAGGATTTCGCTTGGCATTCTTTTTTAATGTTGAACAAACCATTTTTGCAAAGTGAAGAGCCGGCAAGTTTTTGCTGGGATATTGGTCTGGGCTTTTCATCTGAAGCAGGTGAGACTGTGGACTGTCACTGAAATTTTCCAAGGGAAGGCTACTCTCTTCATGTTCACTGAAGCCACTTTGCTGGGAAAATGAAGTATAGCCACTGTCTTCATAAGGTCCACTGGTCTCTAGTTCTTCTGTCTCATTTGAACTATCAAGTATTTGTTGCACATGTTGATTTTCCTTGTTATGAAAGAGCTTGTTTTCATTTTCAGATTCAAGTTCTACAATCCTGGGGCTCACAACTGGTGACCCAATATCTGATAACCTTACATAGTCTTTAATGCAATCTTTATAAGAACCTTCCAAATATGCAGGAGTATAGGAACCTTGTCTTCCACTATCATCAGGCTTTACTAATTTAAGTCCAGAATGAATATGGTTATAGCTAAAATCACATTTCATTTTGACAGAAAGAGTGGAACTTTCTTCTTTACAACCTACAAAAAAACAAAACAAAGCATTTAAATTTCACACGTCTACTTCTTACATTGGGATATACAAAGATTTAATTACTTTGCATTCTCTCAGCACTACATAGCTATGAAATTATCCAAGTTTAATTACTGAGATGTGACAATGAAGAAATACTACTTAAATCTTTTAGTAAGTACATATATCTTATTCTCAAAAGGGTACCTCAGAAGACTGCTAAATGCAGTATAATTGTACAATTATGTATAATTGTAACATTTGGCTTTTAGAAAGTCTGTATCTGAGTAAAAAATATTGGAAAAAGGGACTATTTAATAAATGTGGTTATGGAACAAACAAGGTAATGTGATACATTGAGTGGAGTCTGAAGTCAGAGAAATCCATAGTAATCACAAACACTTCTACAATCTCTGGACTTGAAATGGCATTAAAATTATCTCTGACTTAAGCATAACCCAAACCGATGACAGTAAACATGTTAAAGACCAATGGAGATGGGGAATGTGTAGGAGTTAAAATAATTTTGTTAAAAGAAATAGATATTTATATTAAGAGTTAAACATTAGCAATTATAAGTCTTACAATAATCAATCAAGAAATCTGTAGATAAGCTTAGAGAAAAGAACCAAAGTCAATAAATTTAAATACTCATAAGTTAAAAATCTCCTTGAAGTTCCAGAGCTCTCATCTCTAAGTTTTATTTGGATCAGTGGTATGGGTGACAGTCTGATATAAGTATTTGTCTACCTTACTGGATAATAAACTCAAGCACAGGGACATCTTCTTTATTTTGCCTAATATACAAGGCTAATGTACTTGTTATTCAGCATAAAAGGGAAAAACAAATTGTGATACTATTAACAAACTATGCAATTAGTTTGTTCAACTAAGAAATCTGCTAAGCTATAAACGAACAGGCAGCACTTAAAAAATATCTTTACAGGGGCGCCTGGGTGGCTTAGTCGGTTAAGCGTCCGACTTTCGCTTAGGTCATGATCTCGCGGTTCGTGGGTTCGAGCCCCGCGTCGGGCTCTGTGCTGACTGCCAGCTCAGAGCCTGGAGCCTGTTTCAGTCTGTGACTCCCTCTCTCTCTGACCCTCCCCTGCTCACGCTGTCTCTGTCTCCTAGAAATAAATAAAACATTAAAAAAAAAATTAAAAAAAAAAAAATCTTTACAGCAGCATTTCTCAGTCTCTGCATTACTAACATTTTGGATTGGATAATCCTGTTGTTGGGGGCTGTCCTGTGCATTTTAGGATGTTTAGCAGTCTTTGCCCATTTGATGTCCTTAGCAGTCTCTACTCCCTGTAGCACAATACAAAATTTCTCCAATCACCAGTCATTAACAAATTTTGGGTGGGGAGAAGCAGTGGTGTCAAAATGTCTTCAATACCTCAGTTGAGAACTATTGCTTTAAAGGATAGCTAGGATTCTGTCAGGCAGTAGAGGCTAGAAAAAGCATTCACTGAAGGTAACTTGAACAAAAGTACAATTCTGGGAAGGAATATAATAGATAGGTTCAGAAACAGTACTTAGCATTATTGAACGCAGAGTATATGAAGAGTATATGCTTCAAATGTATTCTACACCTACTATTACCCCTGCCAGCCAATCACAGGTAGGTAACAATTTATCTTGTTAAGTGTATGTACCAGTCAGATTGTTTAGTCTGTAGTAAGTATTGGTAATCTGTGTATGTTAAATTTTACAGTTTTAAATAGAGCAAAACCTTTAATTACTAAAAGGGCACCTGTAGGGAGATGTCTTTCTAAATTCCTAATGTTTAACCAGTGAAAGACACATACTATATATATACTTCAGAACTCCACCAGACCTTGGATTAGCCCTAAAAAACTCATTTCAAACTAAGTTCAAGTATATAAAAAGCAAATAAAGAATAAATAACATTTACTAATACCAACAATAATCATAATGCTTGAACAAATTAGTGAGGGGTTCTCTTCCACCTGGAAGATTAAAAAATTCCAGAACAGATTGCTTTAATTTTTGCCTCAAGAATTAAGTATGATTTACATATGACTGACCACATTTTTTCTGAGGATAAAAAAGCAGAAGGCACCTACTTACAAAGACACACCTTTTACTTTGTTTAGCTGCCTAAAGGGAAGAGGCCTGAAAAAGGACTTCAGACCTCTTTAATTCTTTTCAAAAGCATTCTTCCTCTGTTCATTTTAGTTAGCAGAGTTCGGTCACCGAGCTATCCCATAGAACCCTTCCTTCCATTTAACACCACTCTTTGAACATGAAATTCTTTAAAATTTAGAGCTAATGATGATTCAAACATCTTACAATCGTTTAAAAAAATTTTTAAGTTTATTTATCTTGAGAGAAGTGAAGAGAATCCTAAGCAGGCTGCAGGCTATCAGTGTGGAGCCCAATGTGGGGCTACATGGGGCTCAAACTCACAAACTATGAGATCATGACCTGAGCCAAAACCAAGAGCCAGATGCTCAACTGATTGAGCCACCCCAGCACCCCAAAATTGTTTTTAAATGCTTATTTACTTTTGAGAGAGCACAAGTGGGGAAGGGGCAGAGAGACGGAGGAGGGAAACAGAATCAGAAGCAGGCTCTGTTCTGTCAGCGCAAAGCTGGATGTGGGACTTGAACTCAGGAACCATGAGATCATGATCTGAGCTGAAGTCGGAAGTTCAACTGACTGAGCCACCCAGGTACCTCCAAACATCTTATAGTTATTTATAAGTTTACAATTTCACTCAGTCCTCACAACCTTCTGATGTAGGGTGAAGAGTTTATTATAAATTTATTCATTTATTTTTACAAAGAAGTGGGTGGGGGGTCCAGGAAGGCTGGGACCTTGAAGTTCAGCTAAGTAGCTCGCCCACAATTTCACAGGTAGTTAAGAGAGATAGATTACCCTTCTTGACTGTATTGGTGTTCATTCCATTACTTTATCCTGGAAAGTGAGGCAAAAGTATATATATAAAAAAGTATACATATAGGCTCGTAGAGTTTGGGGTTATAATCCAATACTACATTATGTTGTTGCTCAAATGGTTTCAGCTTTCATCACTGTGTAAGTTTACATCCACTTGAAATACTTCCATTATTTTGTTTTTGGAGTATTTCTTACTTTCTGGCATGACAAGATGTTCCAGGCTCACCTTCTATTTTCCCTGTTCCAGCCATAGAATCACTTGTTTCTCCAAGGAACTCTAGTTCCTTTTATTGGTTCCAAAATGCTGGTTGTAGATTTAGTTTTAAAATGTAAAATTATGTAATATACCTTAAGGTTGTAGAGTAGAATGGCCTGTAGAAATTTTAGGGTAGACTGGATTTTATTCATTGTGTAATAAAGAGCACTGAGGGGTTGAGTTCAGGTACCTGGTTTACATTTTAAAAAGATCATTGGCAGCTGTAGAGAATGGACTGTAGAAGGTACAAGTGGAAAGAGGAAGGCTAGTCAGAAGTGCAGATCACAGGAGTCCAGGCAGTTTGGGTAACTGATACTAGGATGACTGCAGTGGAAATGCAGATAATTGGGTGGATGGGAGATGTATATAGGAGAATAAAGTCAACAGAAATTGCTCATGCTTTGGATGTGAATGAAGACCAAGTGGAGTAAAAAAACAAAAACTAAACCAAAAACCAAACCCTGGAGTTTAAGTCCTGAGCATCTAAGCTATAAAGTGTCATTTGCTGAATCCAGGGAAAACTGAGGCAGTTAACGTTTAAAGCCTCTGTTTTCCCATCTACAAAATGGGGTTAAGAACTTAAAACTAGACTAAATGTATGGCAGAGTCCCATCACACACGGTATTCATATCACATTTTTAAAACAAATCCCTTTGTAATTCTTTTATTGCAAATCATAAATGTTTTAAAAGTAGCAAAATATATTCCACATTATGTATTACAGATTATATCACTCTTCCGAGGAATCAGCTCCATCTTCAAGTAAAAATACTTGCTCAGCCTTTTGGCTAGATTTGTGACATTTCCTTTCATTTTTTTCTAAAATGGAGGTACTAATAATCTGCCTCATGTTGTTGAAGATTCAATCTACTGCATTTTTTAAACATCACTTACTCATCACTGTCCAGTCATGAAAAGGCAGTATTGCAGTTAATTGTTCAAAGTTTGATCTTCCATTTAACTTTCCAAGGCAGAAGTGACACTCCAAACTGAAATACCGTAAATAGACTACAATGCTTAAATATTTTTACAGCTACCCCAATGTTAAATGATTAAGTTCTACAATCGCCAATACCTAGAAAATAATCACCATGTGCCCAATGTTAACCATGGCTACTCCTTAAGAATCTGAGACCCCCAAGGCTTGCAGCCACAGACAACAAGTCAGCCATAATCTCTAAGAGAAAATTTTTAGAAAAACCTGCCTTCGAAACTACTTGGATGCGACAGATACTTAATCTCATTTTCTCAAATTTGTAAACAGGAGATAGCAAATATTCTGAGGAGCAAAATGGTAATCCCAGACAAACTGGAATTCAGTAATACAAAAAACACTTCTTAAAGCCATCAAGCCTCAGAAGTTCACGGGGTGCCTTAGGCTGGAGGATCTTCTAGAAAGAGACCTGTTAAAGCTAGGTGTTCTTTTTCCTTCCAGTCTTCGTCATCTTTCAGAGATTGCCTAATCCCGCAAAAATGGAACTAGTTAAAAAATACTTTTTTTGGTAATTTCTGAGGCAAAATAAATGCATTTGGATCTCTTTCCAGAGAGCAACAAAGAGGGTAAAGATGACCGTTGGGGTGCCTTCCACTGCATCCGAGTTTTGGAATAAAGCCCTATCTAGGGCTTCGGGAGCACAGTAAGAAAATGGCCAGTTCTGCGTTTCTCAGGCCATCAGGTACAGGAGGGCAAATTCACGGTTCTGGATTAAAAAGGGTCCCCCCCCCCACCCCGCCCGCCCCCCATGATCCCAGCCAGGCTTTGAGAACGAGCTCCTGGGGAAATGGGAGAACGAAGACAAAAAAAGTTTTGTGTGGACGTCCCAGGAGAGCTCGGCCCAGGGAGGGGGACCCTCCGTTTGGCGGGAGTGTGCGGGGTGGGGGGGAGGAGAGACCATGCAAATCCTGCGGGGTCGGGAGGTGGACCCTCAGGGCGCGGGCCGGGTGGCGGCGGGAGATAAGCCAGCGGCATCTCCCGCGCCCGCCGCCACCAGCGAGGCGGGCAAACCCGGGGCGCTGCCCTGCGGCCCCGAGGATGCGGGGCGGACACGGAGAGGGGGCGCAGGAAGTGGGGCTCAGGCGCCCGGCCGGAGCCCGGGGTGGGGGGGGGTTGGGCCGGTTCGCGATCCCTGTCAGAGCCTGGGCCCCGGGGTGGGGGAGGGGAGGGGCATTTGGCGCCTCTTCCAGCCGGGTGGGGACCGGGAGACGTAGAGCCCGCAAGGGGAGAAGGGACGCCCAGGGAGGCCGGGACCTTCACCTCCCCCGGGGCCGGCGTCCGGGAAGGCGGGACCCGGGCCCGCCACCCGCCTCGGCACATTTGGCCTCCCCTCCCCAAGCCCCGGCCTTGTTTCCCCGGGGCCGCAGGAATCGCCGCCGCCGCCCGCCCGCCCGGCCCGGCCTGAGGCGCACGCCCGGCCTCGGGAGGCTGTCGGATTCGGTCGCAGCCGCCCCCCAACCCCGCAGACCCTTCCAGGAACGCGTGCTCCCGCACCCTCTCCTCACTCACTGTCTGAGGGCCGAGGGCGGCCGGCGGCTGTCAGGTCGCTGCAGCTGCAGCGGCAGGAGCTGGAGGGGGGCCGTGGAGAGCAGCGGCAGGGGCGCTGGCTCATGCCAGTGAAAGTGGGGGTGGGGGGCTCTGCCTCAGGTGAGGGAACAGCTGCCACACTAGAAGATCCGGCCGTCCGCTTCACGGAGCTGTATCTCCTAAAAGGCGCCAGCTGGTACTTTTAAAATCTTTGAATTTGGTGCCCAAATCCGTACGGCCCAATGGGGTGCGTAGCTCGCACGCGCGCTCCAATAGGAAGGCAGTAGGAGGGGGCGTCCTCACCCACGCCCAATTAGAGGCGGTGGAGGCGGGGCCGAGCTGCGAGGCCCAACCTCCCTTCTTCTAGCCGGCTCCGCGCGTCCGGAAAGATGCTGCGGCAGGGGAAGGGCCTGGAGGCGGGGCCTCTGAGCGCGGGGAGGCCACGGCCCAGCCGCACGTGGAGGTAGCCCAGCACGCATGCGCGCACCCGCCAACCTTCCCTCCGACTTGCGAGCCCGTCTTCTCCAAGTCCTAACTTCATCCTGAAGGCAGCTCCGGCTTCTGTCTGAAGATTGCCAGTGGTTATAAAGCGTAGCCGACTTTCTTCGATCAGCACACAAGCGGGTGTTTGGTGAGCGGCGACTCCGGTCGTCCGGGAATCCAGCCTTTCCGGAAGACAAGCCCTGCCCCCAGCGCTCCGTAGCCACTTAGCCCGCCTCTCTCTGATTTGGGCGCGCTCCGCTCTCCCTCTCAGTTTCGCCCCTCCCTCTGCCCTCGGCGTGTGCGCAGGCGCCTTTGGCAGGCGGTGGCTGCGGACTTGGCGGGTCGGCGCGTGCGCGCTGGGGGTCCCAGCCTTTCTCTCAGGCGCTGGTGTGCGTCTGGCTGGGTGGTTGCGTGTGCTTCCGGGCGCCCGCCGCCGGTCTCGCAGCTGCCCTGGCTGAAGACCTGGGGCTGCGCGTCCCGGCGGCCTTCCCGCGGTGGGACAGTCACTTCTTGTAAGCGTATTTATTTGTATTTTCAACCACAGTTCTCCAGCCACCGCTGCTTTGTACGGAGGTTAAGTTTATTAGACTTGTATGTGTGCTTTCCCGGGTTTATTTCCCTCAGGGGCCAAACGCGAGAGACAGCAGTCCTGCCCCCAAATAAATACGTTTATAAAACGTCCTGCCGTGGGAGCTCCAGTTCCCACACTCTATAGGGCTGGGGTCCTCAGGCCAAGGGACTGATTTTCCAGTGATGTCAGGAATGGGTCGAAGTATTTATTAAGCCTTCGTTTACCACCGGCACCATAGTATTAGCCCTGCTGAACTTTTCAGCCCGAGTGTGAGCTTAACTGGTGACCGTGCACTCCTTGCAGTCAGCCTTCTGGCCACCGCGCAGGGAAGCTACCGGGTGTGAACTCCAAAAAGTCGGATCCCTTGTCTCCTGGTTCTTTTGGGTTCTCCCTGTCTCCCTTTTGCTGCCGCCTTGGGGGAGAGTTAACGCCTGACTTCCGGTAATTGCGCAATTATGTTGGTGGCGAGTCCTAGTGAGGGCGGGGATGGGGAGGAGTTGTGCACGTGCCGGGTGGGTCCCGTCGTTCTGCATGATTTTGATAGTTGATCGCGGTGTTTTGCATTACCTTTCCTCTTTGAGAATGTTACTTTCATTTCAGATTTTTCTGGATTACTGAAATTTGGGCGTCCCCTTAGCTTTTGCATCTGGGTGATGTGTCCCGCTTAGCCCGGTCTTCGAGCTAGGTCTTGGAGATACAGGGTTGAAAAGACAAAAACCCCGTCTTTCGAGGAGTTTTCATACCAGTGGGACAGAAACTGACAGTAAACGATTTTAGTTCAGGGAAGAGCAATATAAAACTAGGTTTTTGGGTAGAGAGTGGGCGGTAGGCGCATTGGTTACTGACTTTGGGTGGTCCAGAGGGTGTGGGAGGCTTTGGACCAAGATCTGCCTGTTGAGTGCAAAGGTACCTGGCTTAGTAAACGGAGGGCGGAGACCGGAAGTGCTTGGCTTGTTCCAGGGCTATAAAGACGTCTAGAGCGCTCTGAGCGAGTGCTACAGATTAGGTCGGAGAGGTGGCAGCCACATCCTGTTTGATTTTGTAGGTTTACATGTTGGGTTTGGAGTTTCTTTCTACTGCAGTGGTAGTTATTGGAGGGATTTCAGCGAGGGAGTGATTTGTTGAATGGATGTTAAAACTATAGTAGTTTTTTGTCTTATAGGCATTTTGTAACTATTAGCCTTTAATTCTCACAATAACCTTGGCATTAAATTTCTTCTTATTGTGTGTGAAAGTTAATTCTCACAGAACTACACATCTCATAAGCAAAAGTTCCCAATCCTGTTCTTTTTTTTTTTTTATCCTTATTTTTGAGAGAGCACAAGTGGAGTAGGGGTAAGGAGAGGAAGGCAGTGGATCAGAAGGGGGCTCTTGGCTGACAACAGCTAGCCCGATGTGGAGCTTGAACTCACAACCTGAGATCATGAATGGAGCCGAAGTTGGACCCTCAACCAACTGAGCCACCCAGATGCCCTTTCAAATCCCATTCGGCTGGATAAGTCCTTGTACTTTACTCCTTTGCTGTAGGCCTGATTGTTTGTAGTTCATTTTCACATTACTTCCCCATTTGACCGTCAAGATCTTTATTCCTCTTTTATTTTCAGATGTAGACAAATATATGAAATTTGAGGGTAGGAAGGGTTTCATTAAATTGAGCACCTGGACTGTATTGGATCTTAACCACTGTTTAAAAGGTGTTCTCCAGCGATTATTTCTTTTTTCAGGAAAAGGCTAAGATCTATTATTGGAAAAGTTAAAATTACTGCAGCAATATAAGGCAATATACATAGCTGAGCATATTTTATTGCACACTGGAATAGTTTATCAAAGTTTCAGTCTCTTATTTAATGTTGATTTTAAATGTTAGATTACTGAAATATTATTTTGAAATACTTTTCACTGACAAATAACTTGTTTAGCAGACTCATGAGCACCTGTTAATTTCACTTTGAGTCAGAAACTTAGGAAGGGCCATTTTGAATTTTACTAGATATCAACAGGTGTTATGTACCTCTTCCTGTTGAGTTTTTAGGTGCAAAACGAAGCAAGAGTTGCCCTCTTCTAGCAAATCCTTTTTAATTCATTAATTATTTAGAGAGAAAGAGAGAGTGAACAGGTACACACATGGGGGAGGGGCAGAGAGAATCCCAAGAGGCTACTACACACTGCCAGCACAGAGCCCAATGTGGGGCTGGAACTCAAGAACTATGAGATCATGACCTGAGCTGAAGTTGGATGCTTAACCAACTGGCCACCCAGCTGTCCCTCAGCAAATTCCGACTGCAAACCTACAGCATGCAAGACATAGGGAGTATGTGGAAATAACTGGGACATGGTACTTGCCCTGTGCTTCCTAACTGGGCCTGCCACCTAGTAGACATAACAGATGCTCAGTAAATGATCTTTGAATAAAAGCATCGTGAGTATAGATAGAGAGAAGGAGACAAAGTGTATAAGACGTAGCTATAATGCAACACTGGGTAAATCAAATACATCTGGTCACACTGGGAATTTTTAGAGAACAGAGGAGTTACTTTTATATGGCAGGATAAGGGAATAATTTGTTAGATAAGATTTCTCATCCTCAACACTTTACATTTTGGGCCAGATAATTAGTTGTTGTGGGGGGCTGTCCTGTGCACTGTACGGAGTTTAACAGCATCCTTAACCTCCAACTCTTGCTGTCACCAAACTGCCAAATGTCCCGTATGGGCAGGCAGGCTACCTCTAGATGAAAACTACTTGCTGCTGGGAATGTCTTGAAGGACTGGGGAGGACGGTGGCATGGCATAAAGAACATGGGGAGAAAGCTGAAGTGCAAGTGCAATTATCAGAAAAAAAAAATGAATTTTATGTGACATAAGGGTGGCAGTGAATAAAATGGGCCGTAAGGGTGGTAGTGAATAAAATGAAATGATGCTGGATATGGATATAGATGTACTATATGCTTCCTTGGTTTGAAGAATGAAATTCAATATTCAAGATCCTTCACAATCTCACTCCAACTTTTCTAATTATGACCTATTAGAACAGGTAAAGAGAAATTAAGTAACAATACGTTGTAATATTCAGTAACATAAATATATCCCTTTGATTCAAAAAGGAAACCTAAAAGACCTGAAAGAAACAAACGAGGAGACAAAAGCTTACGTGGGCCTTACGCATGAACTGCGTATAGTCTAATTAACAAGTCTTGGCATATTCTTGAATTGCATAGGTCACTGCAAGCTGTTTTCATCAAATGTTCTTGTGAAGATAGAGTGTCCTTCATGAACAGATCGTTACAAGAGAAACTGAAATTCTCTCATGATCGTATTTGATAACTTTTGGCCAGTTTTATTTATTTTAAATATTTTTATTTATTTCTAGGAGAGAGAGAGAGAGAGAGACAGCGTGAGCAGGGGAGGGTCAGAGAGAGAGGGAGATACAGACTCCGAAATAGGCTCCAGGCTCTGAGCAGGCAGTCAGCACAGAGCCTGACACGGGGCTCGAACCCATGAACCGCGAGATCATGACCTAAGCGAAAGTCGGACGCTTAACCGACTAAGCCACCCAGGCGCCCCACTTTTGGCCAGTTTTAAAATTCTAACCTCTTTACTGAGTTTTCTCAGTAAATAGTAAACCTGCTATTTCTTAAAATAATAAGGTGAGATAATAAATTACTCTGAGGTTACTGCAAGTTAGGGCTCCAAAGGAAGTCTGGCTAATTAATACAGGTTGACTTAAGAAGGAGGAGACACATTACCTCACAATAATATACTTTTAAATTTATGTAAATATAGGGAATTAATGGAATGTCTTCTAATTCTTTAACCGTTTAGTGATATAACCTTAATAAGTCATTTTATTTCTCTGGGAATCCTACCTTGTTGTAACTACTATAAATTTAACATTTATTATCTACTACATAGAGCTCTTCTCATAGTTGTAGTCCTTAGTTTATGTTTTCAAAAACTAGAGTCAGCATTTCCAGCTTTTTTCTCTTCTTTATGGGGTCACTGACCTTTCCTGTAGTTCTTTCCTCCCCCCTCCCCTCCCTTCCTCTCCTTGTAGTTAAACGTTTATTTACTACTCTTCCTTACAGTAAGGAGCACATGCACCATGGAAGAACCATGGGGATGTCTCCTGTTGTTTCTTTAAATGTTTATTTCCTTTTCATAGAGAGCACAAGAGGGGGAGGGGGAGAGAGAGAGGGAGACACACAATATGAAGCAGGCTCCAGGCTCTGCACTGTTAGCTCATAGTCCGACACAGGGCTTGAACCCACAAACTGCAAGATCATAACCTGAACTGAAGTTGGATGCTCAACTGACTGAGCCACTCAGGTACCCCTCTTGTTTGTTTGTTTTTTTTTAATTAACATTGATTTATATTTGAGAGACCAAGAGAGACAGAGCATGAACAGATAAAGATACAGAATCTGAAGCGGATTCCAGGCTCTGAGCTGTCAGCACAGAGCCTGATGTGGGGCTGGAACCCACAAATGGGAGAACATGACCTGAGCTGAAGTCAGACTGCCTCTCCTGTTTCTTTATCAAAAACAGTAAGCACTTTTTATTCGCTGTTGTCCTCAACACCAAGCTGTGTTTTACAGCTGTGTAGCCTCAAGCAGACATTCCCAAGTTTCCTTCCCTTTTAGGCCCCAATTCTCTGGAGTCCATCTTCTCAAAAAAGAGCTAATCATAACCAGGCATCCTGTGGAAAATAAGAGCCACTGAACTTCTTTTAAATCTTATGATGAAAAAAATACTGATAAAGATTCTACTGATTTAGGGGCACCTGGGTGGCTCACTTGGTTGAGCACTGGACTCTTGATTTCGGCTTAGGTCATGATCTTGTGGTTCTTGAGATTGAGCCCCGAGACTCAGGCTGACAGCGCACAGGCTACTTGGGATTGTTTCTCTTTCCCTATTTCTCTGCCGCTGCCCTGCTTATACACATGTGCTCATTAAAAAGAAACGATTATACTGAGTTAGCTTTAAGCTCACTTTCAACAATAAATTCTCTCACAAGAGTGAAGTCCTTTTTCTCATCTGTCAATGTATTTCAGAGAATCAAATACATCTCAGAACATCAGAGCATTCAAACTTGGCTTATTTAGTACACATTTTAATGACAAAAATGCTAAGTCAGAGGAAAGGGAGGGAGAATGCAAAACTAGCTGAGTCTTAAGCTCCAACTTCCAGTTTGTAGGAAAGTTGACTGATTTGAGGAACAAGTTAAATGACACTGTAGTAGCTTGATTTCTCAAATGAAAATTCATTGCAGTGTCATGGAAAAAAGGGGCAGCAGTTGGCAGGGCTATTCTAGACTTAAGCAGTGTAACCACCAGATTCCATATGGGATCCTTACTTGGATCCTGGTCTGAAGAAGCCAATTTAAGGCATTTGGGGGAGAAATGGGAGAATTTAAATTGGGTATCTGAAGATATTAGGAAGTTACTGTGAATTTTGTTACATGTGATAATAAATTATTAAGTAGAATAATGTCCTTATTTTTAACAGTGCAAGTGGAAATATGTAAGGGTGAAATGTAACAATATTTGTAACTTTTAACACCAAGAATATATGAAAACATAGCAGTTACTAGAACTAGGTAATGCATACCGGTGTTTGTGCCAGTTACCAAATAGTTGCGTCTCAGCAACAAATTTACCCTTCATCGCCCCCTCCGTGATACTGCAGCCAGAACTGTTTGGTACCATGTTATGCTTTATCAGGAGGGGACGGTGGAGGGACAGGCTTCTCTTTTTTCTCATCTAGGGCACAGCTGCCGGGGGTGCTCTTGGACCATGTGTCAACAGGGTGCCAAGATACTTAATCCATATTACCCTGCATGTTTCTGTAAAGTGTTTTTGGATGAAATTAACATTTAAATCAGTGAACTCTGAGGAAAGCAAAATGTCCTTCCATTACTTCCAACTGTTGTTAACTCATGTTTTTTAAGAAAACACCAATATTTACATATATGATTTGCTATGGTGGAATTTTCATAAGCTGTAAAAATCTTTAATAATAAATCAATTTAAGTTTTGGAAATAATTTCTATTAAAGATTCATAATCCGCATAGTCCTTCAATGACTGTACAAGTTCATCCAGTAGATACTCCCCTTGCATAAAAGTTTCCAGATCGTGAAGTGACGTGTTTATTCTGTGATCTGTGACCCGGTTCTGTGGAAAATTATATGTTCTTATTTTCTCTGACCTTCCTTTCGTTCCAACCTATACATAAAGACATGAGATAGTTAGATTCAAGGCAACTAAACATACAAATTTAAATTACCTGGAGATTAAGCTCTTGACTTATAACTTGAAACACAATATAAGAACCAAATTTTAAACACTTTGAATCCTCCAATAATATGGGAACATAATAGAAAAAAAATACAGGCTTTAATAAAGTCAGACAGATTTGTAGCATTTGATCTTCTTTGCCGTTTCAATGCTCTATGACTTCAGACATTTATTTCAACTTTAAACTTTAGTTTCCCCATCCGTAAAATACAGACAAATAATACCTACTACACAGTGATGATATATACACACAGACTAGCACAGAGTTAGTATTCAAATGGTAGATAAATTTTATATATATATATACACACACATATATATAATAATTTTTATATATATATATAAAATCTCTGTGAATTAATCTGGTCATTTTCAGTGATGACAGTGATGAATTCCCAGAAGGAGGAATTAATAAAGGGCAAGGTGGTTGTAAAATTAAATACCAAACAGGAAAAAAGGAAGTTCAATTTGCTTTCCAACTTCCATGATTTTCATAGGACTCAAAATGGGGACTCCTTTTTTTAGTAACTTTGGTTAAAAATCTGAGAAAAACAGGGGCATCTGAGTAGATGACTCAGTCTTTTAAGCATGTGAGTTCAGCTCAGTTCATAATCTTGAGGTTCATGAATTCAAGAGGCACGTCCAGCCCTGCCTGGATCCTGCTTCAGATTCTCTTTGCCCCTCCCCCATTCTCTCTCTCTCAAAATAAACAGTAAGACATTTTTTAAAATCTGAGAAAAACAAGCCCTTGAATATAGAAACCAGGGCAGAGGTTTAAGATTACTATAAAACAAATATAACTCTCTGTTGAACTACTTGAATTGTTTATTTTAACAAATACACTGAAACAATTTTAACATTTAAAAACTGGGATATCTAAGAATATTTTATCCTTCACGGCATTTTTTTAAGTATTCTTTTATTAATTTTTTTATTTTTTTTTTGAGAGAGAAGGAGAGGCAGAGCATTAGTGGGGGAGGAGCAGAGAGAGAGGGAGACACAGAATCCAAAGCAGGCTCCACGTTCTGAGCTACCAGCACAGAGCCTGATGCAGGGCCTGAACTCACGAACTGTGAGATCATGACTTGAGCTGAAGTCAGACACTTAACTGACTGAGCAACCCAGGTGCCTCTCTTCACAGCATTTTAAAAACTATTTTTATTTTAGAGAGAGAGCAAGTGAGAGCGCACAAGTGGGGAAGGGACAGAGGGAGAGAGAATCCCCGGCAGGCTCCATGCTCAGGGTGGAGCCCGACACGGGGCTCAATCCCAAAACCCTGGAATCATGACCCGAGCCTAAATCAAGAGTGAGACGTTCAACAGACTGAGCCACCCAGGCACCCCTCAGAGCATGTTTTAAATTCAGTTTTACCTGAATCTTTCTAGCACTGTATCTTTTATTTGTTTCTTCTTCTAGATGCATGCTGTACAGTTTTGCACGTAGCTTTTTCATAGCCATCTCTCTATTTTTCAGTTGAGATCTTTCTTGTTGGCATTCAGACACAACACCTGAATAGTGTTATGAGAATTAAAGAGTTTTAATAGAAAAATCTTCTTCATTTTATCAAGGAATACTTTTTCCTTCTTTTTCTTCTTCCTTTATGTGGAGAAAAAATAGAACTCTAATAAAAAAGAAGACTGAACAAAACATAACTCTTATAGAGTTCTCAGAAAACTGAAAATTGAAGCTTGAGCTACAGTGCAAATTCATATTGAAGGCATACATACTAAACAAAAAGCATTACTCATTTAATAAGGATTGTTTCCCCATACCCTTAGCAAGTCACCATAATTTTTTTAAAGTAATAATTTCTCATAACAGAAACAAAAATAAAAAAGTTGGTCCGACTACCTGAGATAGGCGCTATTAATACTTTTGTAAGGATTTTCATCCATTTTTTCCCTATTCCTGTTTACATAATATGTATTACATAAGACATCATCTTAAAGTTTAACTTAAGGCCTTCCTCAAATTTTAAAAAACAGAAACCTATCAATCCATCACCCTGTTAAACATTACTGATCCATACGAATTATGCCTATTTGAGATCAGTCACAGTTAAACGATTCTTGTATTCTTCCTAGATAACTGAAGCTTGCTATCCATCTGCTCTTTATCATAGGTAAATCAACTGCAGTAATAACTGTACAGCGCATTCAGTTCCACCTAATAGTATATCGAAAACTTAAGAAATATTTAGAGATAGCTCCGCTGCCTATCTACAGAACTGCTGGAGGTCTGAGGATGGACTCAATGGAGAAGCCGCCCTGGAAGTTATGGGCAGAACTCTGCATGTGAGCACGTTTCGGAGAAGGCAAGTCCAAGCTTTCATTTCTCAAAGTCCATGTCCTTCTCACTTCAAGAAAGCTAGGAACTAGTGATTTTGAGCATTATCTGGTAAAGAAGAACCCATGATAATGACTTCATTTTTCATTCTGAGGATTTTAGTTAAAATAGTTAAATTTTAAAAATAAAAATTTAAAAATAGGCTCCACACCTATTTAACATGGTGTGTTAAATACAAAAGTATTTAACAACATGGGGCTTGAACACACAACCCTGAAATCAAGAGTCGTGTGCGCTACTGATTGAGCCAGCCAGACACCTTGGATTTTCTTTTAATAGTGATGTTTACCAAGTATAAAGTTGAAGAAGCTACCTGCAAGACTGTCCACACCTTTTCATCATCACCAGTACGGAAATTCTCTGGGCTTTGATCCCTCTGTCTTCCTGGCTTTTGCAATTATCCTGCAGTTTCATCTAAGGATTCTAATCTAAAGAAAGTATTTCTATTATAGTGGAAAATTAGTCAGGTTATTCAGAATTTGATTTCTTTCTTCAAAGTTTTATGTTGAAGAAATAAGGGCATACCTGTTGGAAGATGAACTATCCGGACAGCACTGTCTGTGGTATTTACATGCTGTCCTCCAGCTCCACTGGCTCGTTTAGTATCGATTCTCAAATCTTTGGGGTTAATCACCAGATTGATCTATACAGAAGAGACAAAGTTGGGATTTAAAAATATCACATGTATGTGAACTGTCCAAAGGCAAGAACTATCCATTTATAAATATAATTACATGTCACAGAATTATAAGATTGAGAAGTTTTAATTTTAAGAATAGAAAAGTTGGAAGGATGCTTTTTTAAAAATGTTTTATTTATTTTTATTTATTTCTGAGAGAGAGAGAGAGAGAGAGAGAGACAGCGAGAACAGGGGAGGGGCAGAGAGAGAAGGAGACACAGAATCCGAAGACAGGCTCCAGGCTCTGAGCTGGCTGTCAGCACAGAGCCTGACGTGGGGCTTGAACCCACGAACCGTGAGATCATGACCTGAGCCGAAGTCAGACGCTCAACCGACTAAGCCACCCAGGTGCCCGGGAAGGATGCTTTTTTAAAAAGTTATCTTTTTTTGGAAAAGTAGCAGATCAAAATATAATACAAAACAAAAACCCTCCCTAATCCTCAAAAACTGGACTTCTCTGTTAATTACCCTTTTCCTTAATATATGAACAAAAGAACTTAGCTAACGCTAGAAATGTGAATATAGGAACTAAAGTGAGCTTTTGTGGGTTATTTCTGAATTTAAAAAGACTAACACAGGGAAAAAAAAACCAATGCTAGCTTAAGAATTATGAGAAAGCTTATTTTGTTTAATTTTAAATAAAGGGGGACTTCATCATATTTGGAGGTAGAGGACAGGCAGATGGAAACAGCACAAGGCAAAAAAGCCAGATAGTCCTACATAGCTGGGATCTGGCATCAGCATAATGCTCTGTCCTGGAAGTCACCATCAGAAGCACCAGACTGAAAGAATTCTGCTTCGTGAACTACTATGGACCTCTCTGCAGCGCGTCCACACCCTGATAGCAGGCTTCCTGCCATTCACAGGCCCTGTGTCTCCCCGTGTGCTCCCCTGTATGGCTGCTAGGAGCATCACATAGGGACTTCAGTCCATCTTTTCCTGAGCTACTATTTCTGTCTCCAAGATGCTTAAACCAAAGCAACTAGTATCAGACCCTTCCTTAACTGTTCTGTGCCTCATCTAGGCTTCACACAAATATTAGATCTAAAGAAAGGAACTCATTAGAGAGTCAACTAGCACCTTTCCCCAAAGTTAAAAGAAACCCTCAATTAAACTTTCTATCAAATCATACTTCATCCTAAAAAACAAGTCATAAATTTCCTATCACTTTCAGCAGAAGGGATATAAGCAAAACAACTAATTTATTTTACAAATATCATACAGACTGAGAATTTGCTTGTGAGAATAAAGTATACTCATTATGAGCACTGTAACAATATATTTCCATCTTTTTAAAGTTTGTGTATTTATTTTGAGAGAGAGCAGAGAGGAGGGGCAGAGAAAAAAGGAGAGAGAATCCCAAGCAAGCTCTGCACTGTTAGCGCAGAGCCCGACGCAGGGCTCGAACCCACGAACCATGAGATCATGATCTGAGCCGAAACCCAGAGTTGGATGCTTACTGCACCACTCAGGCACCCAATATATTTGCATTTTAATGTGACTGGGTTATGAAGTAGCAATTCTGTTAACCTTTGTTAAAATAGGATTCTTGCTATTAAATTCTGGGAAAGTCAGAGCAAAAATCATTGTGAAGGGTAATTAGTATTAAATCCTACTTAAAGTAGGGTAATATTGTTTCTCTTACTGAGATGGTCTTTTTTTCTAAAGTTTTAAGTTTTTTAACATTTATTTTTGAGAGACAGAGCATGAATGGGGGAGGAACAGAGAGAGAGGGAGACACAATCTGAAGTAGGCTCCAGGCTCTGAGGTAGCTGTCAGCATAGAGCCTGACGTGGGGTTCAAACCAACGAACCGTCAGATGATGACCTGAGCCGAAGTCGGACGCCCAAATGACTGAGCAAGCCAGGCAGCCCAAGACGGTCTTAAGATAACTAAACTTAGTTGGTGGACAAAAATAAATAGTGCAACATTAGATCATTTATACATCTTTAACTGCTACCATCTATTGTAAAATCACATTTTTTTGGACTAAGATAAGAGATTCTCAAAAAACCCTCAAAATACATGATAAAGGCCAAATGATAAAAGGAGATATTCAGTTCAGTGAAGTGAGTTGTGACTCTGGGGGCAAGGCACTGTGCTGGGCCCAGGAATCCAAGGAGAAGAGACTGATGCCTTACTTCAGTTGGTTGGGGTAAGATTGCCACAGTCATGGTGCTGGTATGGATGCGACCCTGTTTCTCTGTTTTTGGCACTCTTTGTACTCTGTGCACGCCTCCTTCAAATTTCATGTGCTTATAAGCTCCTGAACCCCCAATGCTGGCAGATGCATGTCTAAGGCCACCTTTAAAATATTGAGAAACCATTATTCTTGGCACTTATAAACAATTGATCATCATTTCCACCATCTTGAAATAAACTTAAAAGAGCTACAAAACAATGTAAGCATACAGAATGTAAAAACACTGAAATACTTTAGCAAGTCTATGATACGCAGTGTTTTAATACTTAACACCTTTATTGCTAATAACTACTAAACATAAAGCATTTATGATATTAGTGACTTGATTCAATAACATGTCTAAAAGACCACTTTTAAAAGACCATCAATCATTCAATGGTGAGTAATGAATGAATGACTAATATTTTATAGGCCTCCTCAAAACAGGTATATTTGCATTCAAAATTATTAGGTGAATGATGAACATAAAATCAGGTAAGCTTCCTTACCGATAAATTCTAAAGCTTAGTCATGGTCTCTCCGCATGTCATTCTAGGACACATGTGGATAAAGCAAACCTGTTCTTTCCCCAAAACAAATTAAACAGTGTACTTACCTATTTCACTTGGAAAATATTCCAGGGTTTCAAAATGCCATCTTTTAAATGCAGCATATTGCTGATACATATCGAACATCTCTGATGTAAACAACATTGCCTCCTGACCCCCAACTCCTGCAGTTACCTCCAGGATCAAATCATTTTCATCTGTTTCTTCTGAGGGAACCAAAAGTAAGATAATCTGTAAATACAAAAATATCACCCCTCCTGTAATTAGGAATTATTTAAAACTTAAAAAAAGCCCACTAAATGATTAGATGCAGGATTTTAAATAGTTAATTATTTAAAGTTTCTCTAAGCAAACAATATTGCTGATTACCCTTCAACCATCTTGCCAATTAGAACCATATACAGTAATGCATAACTTCTAAAAATATTAATGTTACAACTATATTATAAATGCAATAAGGTCCAGGTAAAATTTATGGGTCTATTTTGTTTCTTTTTGGTGTTCCTGTAAAACTTTATGTCAGTTCTCTATTTGGTTAATAACTCAGAGCTTGTTGTGAGTAGGACACTATATTGTGTGGAGAATGCAAAAGAAGATTCTAAGTCTTACCCCTTTGAATTCGATTTTCTAGTATGGCAGGAAAGAAAAAAAGCAAACTCAAATCGTGTGTTTATATTTTTTAAGCTTCTTTAATTTGGAAGAGAAATCTGTAATTTTGGAACTGAAAAGGCCCTTAGAGATGATGTATGATCTGGTCCTTTTACATGTAAAGGAAAATGAGGCTGCTAGAGACTAAATGACTTGCTAAAGGGAAAAAGGTTAGCTACTGGCAGAGCAGGCATGAGAACTCAGGAATCTCGGTGCCCAGATCAGTCCTCTTTCTGTTACAATATACCTTTCACACTTCAGTATGTACTAATTAAGAGGATACAGAATTAAAGCTTCTTTGGTTAGGTGAATTAAATAAGAAAAGCTACCAACATTTACTGGTCCCTTAGGATATGATAAGCACTCTGTTAAGCACTTTATATACTTTAATTCTTAAATCAATCTTGGGAAGATAGTATTACAGCTCTAATTAAAATGTAGAAACTAAGTTTAACTGAGCTTAGTTTAGTTGAACAATCTAATTGCCTAAGAACATACAACTAGAAAGGGGAAGAACTAGAGTTTGAACCCAGATCTGCCTGCACTTTGAAGTATCACACTTTATGCTGTTTGGGAGCGATAGTTACTACTTTTCCATCTCTCTAGCCTCTGCCAGTACAACATGATCTTTCAAATCTTGAGTAAATGATTGAATTTATGTGCTTGTTAACTACTAATCAATGAACAGAAACCTTTAATACCTATGTCTTTCTATTTCACAACAATATCAGAAAATGGGAAGAAGGCAAGTTACATGAGACTTCACTTCACAGTGGAACTTGCCCTCTGGAATGGGTGGTAAGGACATAACTTTTGACGTGTTCCACTTCTGACTAGAGAAGAGATGGAATCTTTAAGTTAAGCACTCCCTTTTCCTGGGCTCCTTCCTCACCACAGCATGTTCTTTTACTTACACCCTCAGAGATAACTACTATAAATCTTTAAGCTCTGCTTTACAGAATCTATAGCAGAGTGGGTCTAATTTAAAGTAATGATTAGTCTTCATCTAATGCCTATATATTCTCCAGATGTAAAACCAGAGCAGTACAATTCCGTTCTAAAAGCCCTAGGGCCCACGTTATGTCGGACACTCTCATAGCTCCAGAGACACAAAGATAAAATATTTCTGCTGCCAGGGAGCTCACAATCTACCACTGCCCTGTAACCATTTCTACTCACCGTCTATCCCTCACCTCTTTTAAAAAAACCAAAAGAGGGGAAATATAATAACATATTTATCTCACTGCTTTTCAGAAAATTCAGAAAGGCAGTTGCCTTTCCACAACTCTCTGATCCTTTTATCATGATAAAAATAGCACCACATGGAGTATGCTTTTTCCTGCTTTAGAAAAGTTTATTATTCTAAATACTAACAAGCTAGTTAGTTCTTGAGTTGTTTTCATCAACTTACAATAAAATTCACTAGAAGTAATAGCACAAATGCTTTATTCTTTGCAGATACCATACCTGATGCTTCAACTGAGTTATTTGTTTTTGACATGAAGTTATTTCATTCTCTGCAAGTTTTCTTAAGTCTTCATTTTCATCTATGGAAATAAGGCAGTAGGTTAAGTTTTCCTTAATTAATATTAAACAGAATTCAAGGTTTTCATTTTATTATTGTAGCCGAAGGGAAAAATGTCTTTCTTGTCCTTTTAATAACTGCCATTAATTAAAAGTAGCACTGTATGCATTTGTTTTCATTAGCATGTAGCTTAAAAGAAAAAACAACAAACTTTTTCCCTGATGACAGAAGCATAAGTAAGATTAAAAAGAATCTACAGAAAAATATAAAGAAGCTATAAACTATTCTATAATTCTGCCCCCATGAAATACTCATATTAGCAAATATGGTTTTAGTTTTCAACTTAGACTGCACAACAAGGGATTCACTGAGTAGTCAGACCAGAAGGGAATAGAAGTTTCCATCAGTTAAACCACAACAGAATTAAAAAATAGAGGGGCGCCTGGGTGGCTCAGTCACTTAAGCATCTGACTTTGGCTCGAGTCATGATCTCACAGTTCTTGGGTTCAAGCCCCACGTCAGGCTCTGTGCTGACAGCTCAGAGCCTAGAGCCTACTTCAGATTCTGTGTCTCCCTCTCTCTCTGACCCTCCCCCGCTCATGCTCTGTCTCTCTCTCTCTCTCTAAAATAAACAAACATTTAAAAATTGTATGAAAAATAGAATGTTACTTAGTATCTCTTTAGCAAATATTTCATTAATATAAAATATCCACCAAACATTTAGATCCTCCCTAATGTTTAAAGAAGGTTTATATGAAGTACTTCCCCATCTAACTCGCTTTATTACTCCTATTTCGTCTGAGTTTTCATTTTTACCTTACAAAATATAATTTCTCATTTCTCTGTCCTATGGACAACATACAACCTATAGAAAGGAGAGAAGGGAACTTGTTTTAGCTATTACAAATAGTTTTCTTTGTTAAAAGATCAAGGCTCTTCCACGGTATCAGTTTGTAGGTTTGTTTATTCAAGTACCAGGTATACTAGGAATTGGAGATAATATGGACGACCTACTCTCAAGGCAGGGTTTTAGATAATTTTAGTTTCTTTATATTTTCCTAGGGAAGAAAACTCACAAAATTACAACCTAAAATACGTTGTGATTAAATATTAAAATGGTAGCACACTAGGGGCGCCTGGGTGGCTTAGTCGGTTGGGCGTCCGACTTTCGCTTAGGTCATGATCTCGCGGTTCGTGGGTTCGAGCCCCGCGTCGGGCTCTGTGCTGACTGCCAGCTCAGAGCCTGGAGCCTGTTTCAGTCTGTGACTCCCTCTCTCTCTGACCCTCCCCTGCTCACGCTGTCTCTCTCTCTCTCTCTCTCTCTCTGTCTCTCTCTCTCCTAGAAATAAATAAAACATTTAAAAAAAAATAAAATGGTAGCACACTGAAAGATTGGTTTTGCACTTGTTTTTGAGATGGGCAGAAAAAGGAAAGAAGCATTAATTCAAGGAAAGAAAATGGCAACAGCAGCAGTAAGATAAGCAACTATGCAGAGTGTTGTAGGAAAGGCAGGAAATTATTCTGGCAGGAATTTTGCATGGAAAAAACTTGGTGAAATGACAGATGCGCTGAATTAGAAGAAGGAAAAATGAATTTTAGTCCAAGTTTAACCACTAAGATTCTCTCAGGACAACATATCCAACTTCTGAGTCTGCATTATCTCGAGAACAATGAAGGAGTGAGGCTAGATGACCTCTAAGGTGACTTTCGGTTCTGAAATGCAGTCTTCTTTAAGGCGAAGAGGATGAGAAATAAAGTCCTGAGGTAATACTACATTTGATTTAACCCAGTATGTGCAAAACATTATCATTTCAACATGTGCTTTAAAATATCAAAAATTATTTTTGATATTAGGTGTTTGAAATGTGTTATGTTACAGCACATCTCAGTTTGCACTAACTACATTACCAGGGCTCAATAGCCACGGGTGGCCACTGGCGACTGTTATCAGACAGCACAGCTCTGGAGGGTTAGAATGAGGAGTTGTTGCAGGGCACTGGAAAGACACACGTTCTTTCTCATTTACTATTATTAACCAACATGTTTACTGGGCACCTATCACATGCCTGTCTGCCTTCTCCTCTGCCTACCAATATGCTTGTGTTTTCCCCATTGTAAAGGTTCTTGTTCTCTTAACCCTTCAAGTGAACAAACATCTGTTGTCACCCCCTCTTTTCTGTCCCAAACTCCTGGAGATTAAATGCAAGGTTTATTATTTCTCTCGTTAATTCTCATTTACTTCTCTAGTTGTCACACTGGATTTCATGATGTTAATGACATCATTTTTATTAAAATCACCCATGATAAAATTGCCAGATCTAAAGTCTTATTTCAGTGTGAGCTGAAAAGGTGAGCCCTTTCTAAGACTGGTATTGACAATCCTTACTTGACATTTTAATTGGTGTTTCCAGCTTCATTTATCTTGTTCAAGGTTCCAAAGCTCTGCCTTTTGTTTCTTGATCTTTTATAGCTTCATCCTGCCTGCTCCCCCAATACTGTGTATTTCTGCCTTTGTGAATGTCTTGTTTCTGTCTCTACCAATTCTTCCTCAGTATTCTCATCGGCTTCCAAGCTTTACTTTGTCAAGTATATGCTAAGAGTTCTCATACGATTATTCAGGCTCAGTTTTTCTCCTATGCCAGTAGTATTTTCTCTAGACCATTGTCTTTATCTGAATTTTAACAGAATGTCCTTACAGGTACTCCCGACTTAAAATGGCTGCCTATTCAGCACAAAACATCTTTTTTCCTAAAATTTTCCAACGTTTATATTCTCATGTTAGTTAGCAGAACCATTCATGTTCTCAAGCCAGAAGCCTAAGACTTTTGTTAGAATTCTTTCTCATCTTCACCCTTCTCAGGACATAAGCCGCCAAATCCTGACTACTGTTAGAACGTCTTGTGAGTGCGGCCCACAGTTTCATCAACCTTTTCACTGGCCTTTTAGCCATCAGGGTCCCTGGGGAATACTCCATCTCATCCTCAAACACTGACACAGCAACATTAATCTTTAAGAAGATGTCAATTCTCGGGGTGCCTGAGTAGCTCAGTTGGATAAGTGTCTAACTTCAGCTCGGGTCATAATCTCATAGTTCGTGGGCTCGAGTCCCACATCAGGCTCTGTGCTGACAGCTCAGAGCCTGGAGCCTGCTCAGATCCTGTGTCTCCCTTTCTCTTTACCCCTCTCCCACTCATGCTCTCTCTCAAAAATAAAACATGAAAAAATATTTTAAATGTCACTTCTTTGCTTAAAAACATGTGCTAACCTCTCACAGTCTGTAGGCGCTAATACAGTTTCTTTGTCATGCAGGTACTGAACTGTGTTTCTGGTTGCATGTTTCTGTTACATTGTCACCTCCCATACCTACTCTATGCTCCTGCTACATTTTATCTTCGCATTTGGTACTTTGTTCTCCTTGCTGGTCCCCTCTGCCTTCAGTCCCCTTCTCGTGTACAGTCTGGCAACCTCCTGCATTCTCTTCAGAATCCACTTAAATGCCACTTTTCACTTTATAACAATGCTCTTTATTGCAGAAATTAAAACAAGCACTTGTCCACATATATTTTTACTTCTTCACTAGGCTACAAGCTCCTAAAAACTAGTTCCATACTTTCTGGGTAATTTGTAGTACCTGACGTAAAAGAAAAACTCAGATATTGTATATCTTTAAGCTGAGTTGTGTTCTGCCAGTAACAATTTTCTAACATTTTTCTCCCAAAGTATTTTTCCCAGGATAAGGAAAAGTTAACTAATCATTCCCCTCCACCCCCACTCCGGGCATCTACCTTTTCTCTTAAATCACTTAATTCATACTGTCCTTAAGCCTCACGTAGACTGTTACATCAGTCTTCTGTTTTCCATGGCATCTTCGATCTCATTTCAGGCTGACTTCCAAACTACCAGACAGCAAGCTTTCTAAGCAAGAAAGCCATTCTGTCATTCACTCCCCAATCTAAAAGGTTCAGCTGGCTCCCTTCTGCTAACAGGATAAAAATCAACCTTTTTAGTGTTTCAGACCCTTACCAAATGTTTCAACTTGCCACTCCCATAACTTCTCTTCTTCCTTGGTTAACAGAGTACAGGGATTAAAAGCATGAGATTTGGAGTGTCCAGTCCAACCTCCATTCCTTAAAAGCTGTTTAGCCAGAGCCGTTATTTTACCTCTATGTCTCGTGTTCCTCTTGTGTGGCATGGGGCTCACAGTACCTCCTTTACAGTTTCATATGTGAATTGGGTGAGTTAATACATAATAGTTAAGCAAAGCCTAAGTATGGTCAAGAAACAATAAAGGTTAAACTATTATTAATATCCTCTAAGCGTGGACCTTTATCATTGCAAGGCCTTCCCAACAAGTTCTCCTTGCTTTCCCTAGGTGTTCATTCAGTTATCTGTTCTCACTTCAGCTGTAGAATTTTCTCTCCTTGAATACATCCTCTCCAGAGTCAAGCTTACCAAAGTGTGGTCCATGGGGGGGGGGGGGGGGGGGGGGGGGGGGGGGGGGGGGTGTCCGCAGAAATGCAGAAACTTAGGACTCATCGAGATTCGAATGCACACTATTCACTTGGGAAACCTGTTAAAAACACGTATTTCTAGGTCTCAGGTTCTGAGTCCAAAGTCTAGTTTTAGAACGCAACTCTCGACACTATCGCAGGTGGTCCTTCTGAAAAACCCTACTGTCAAGCACGTAACAGGGATAGTCCCTTATTTGTCCCTGGTGAGCTAAAGATCTTCTGCAAGTAGGCAATCTATAAACTCAAATTTGGTAAAAAGAGGGCGGGGCATTCTGTCAAGGAAGCACAGGGGCTCAAAGAGAATGAGGTCAGAACGCACACAATGATGCCTTGACCTCCGACCCAAGCCCAAAAGGGTTGCAACCCAGTAAACAACTTCTAACTCGGGGACATGTGGACACCCGACCAGCGGCGTAGGGGACGAGACAAACGAAGAGTCAAGAATCGACTTTGAATCCCGTTCCCCTGGGCCCGGCCCTCACCGTGTAGCAAAGGCTCGGTCTCCTGCAGCTCCTGCTCCTTCTCGCTCAGCCGTTTGGCCACCGCCAGCAGCTCAGAACCCCCGACCTGCGACTGGGCTCCAGACCCTGCCCGGCGCTCCAGGAAGGTCCGCAGGGGCCCGCCGCGGGCGAACAGCTCCTCCAGCGGCAGGCTGCCGCAGTTTAGGTGCCGGCGGGCCGGGCCAAGAGCCGGGCGCGTCCACAGGCAGCGAGCAGCCCTGAACAGAAGCTGGGACCGCATAGCTGAGCGGCAACCCCAGAGGCGGAGCAGCAGCACCGGAAGTTTCGGACTGCGAATCTCGCGACACCTCACGGAGTTTGGAAGCCCGGCGAGAACTGACCGTACCCGCCCGGCGCACGCGCCGGTTTTAAAGGGCCTTCCGAAGGCGTCGGCGGGAACTTCCCGGCAGGCATTTGAACGCCGCCTCGCGCGCAGAGGCCGGAAGGGGGCGTGGCGTGATCGGAGGGAGTCCCGGAGACCTCCCTTAGAAGCGCCGTCGGAAGTGACTCGGATGCACCAGGGCGGTGTGTTGGGCAGAAAGGGGATGACGCAGGTTGCCACCCGGTTTTCTGACGTCGAGGATTTCGAGTACCGCAGCGGAGGGCAGTGTAGTCCGCTATCGGGGTTGAGGGCACAGCCACGAAGTCCTCTCCGGTACCAGCCTGGCCTTTCGTCTCCAAGAGTGAACTGTAGGATGCGTGTGGGGGTGTGTGTGTGTGTGTAGGATGCGTATGGGGGGGGGGGGTGTGCTTCTCTTGTTTTTTTTAAATTTCTGCTCATGTTTCTCTTTTCGGCAGTGGGTAAGGGCTCGTAGTAATGAGAACAGGACTAGTGTGCTCACAGGCAACCAGTGAGAGTGATTTCTCCAAACGTGCTTTCCTGTCCCCTGCCATGTAACTGACTTGCTTTCGAACGACTTCCTTCCTCACCCGAGCCGAGCCTCCTGCGGGTCCATTCTCACTCCTAGTTATCTCTAGCTACTTTTAAAAGAGATTGAGCGATTCTATGAACCTATAAACGACAGCGCAGCAAAGCCTTCTTGGTCCCACCTCTCTTCAAAAACCTTAAGATAGCGGATTGGATTGGTGCCAGGGATACTGAGGTTTATTGATGTATAATGCTTTGCGTTTCTCCTAAGACCTTTTCACAACCCACCAGAGGGATGCATATGAGGGAATAAATATAATCAAGGCAGCCCTAAGGAATACTAGGGCTGACTCACTCTGGGAACTCCCATACCTAACTTGCTTTGTGCAGGATCTACTAAACTTTTTCACTGTTGAGAGAGCTGAAATACTGGAAAAGCTTGCAATTGATTAAAAAAAAATTAAATGGTAAATACAGGAGCCCTTGACAAGGTTAAGCCATTCTTAAGTCGTCTACTGAACACTACTGAGGTTAAATCTGAAATTCTTGCAGAATGAGGCCGCATTGCCTCTGTTCATTCCGGAGAGAAGTGGAGGGATGAGAGGTCTTTGCAAAGAATACAGACCAGAAATAGGTTTTGCTACTTAAAAACTCCGACTAATTATCTCAATTATACGTTTCACTTGGTGTATTCAAGCCACACTACTTTATAAAAGTGTTCTTTAAGATAGTGGTTGGAACCCATTTTATTTTAATTCTGATCTGAGTATGGAACAGGACTGATCAGGTCGTTTTTTAGATCTTTATTAGAAATAGTTATTTCCCAAATCTAAACTCAACTTTTAATTTTTTAAAAAAAACACAAATCATGATAGTCATTTGGACTCAATGTGTTAAATCCCTCCGCCAAATTCTCGAAACAAGTCACTTCAAGAATATACTTTATTATTTATAAAAGGTGAAAAAAATGTAAGCGATAATCTTAGGGAACACTATAAAGAATCCAGCCAGAAATAATTATATTCCCTCACAAGCATAAGCAATTTAGGTAATATAAATAAATGTACCTTTTACTCCTATAGTGTTACACCAATGAGCAAACAGTAACTTGTCTAAGGATACATTGGTGAATTCTTTATTAATTCAAAACATTTTTAAAAAGTGTAATGCATATGTATTTTACAATAATATCCATAGGTTTCCACAATAAAAGTCAAATGAAAACAGCTGTAGTTTGATTTACTTTGAAAACTCAAAAAGAAAAGGTTGAAACTTTTGAATTTTCTTACATATTTGTCATGCTCAAATTCTATTATTACATGTTGAAGAGTCTAGCATTTTCAGGAACTCTATTATTTGTACATAGGTAAAATGATAAAATAGATTCAAAGACGGGGAAATAAAAACCCAAAACAACTTAAATTGGAGGAAAATAATCTGGATCACCTATTCAATTTATGAGTTCCTACAGTTATTCTGACATTGCAGAATAACCAAGCATGGCATCTCAAGTGGCATTCACGCAGTCAAAACTTTTTCATGGTCCACAAATATTAGTGGAGTACAAAATGTGGATATAAATTATTAAGTACAATGAACATGGTAGTAAAAAATTGCACATAATTGATATGATAAATTTTACAGAGCCAAACACATTGAAATTTTTTTTATATTTACCAAGCATCCTAAAATTGTATATGAGAAACTGTATGCCAAATCAGTTAAAGCAAAGGAGGAAAAAAATCAAGTCTTTCAATAATCAGTGTTCATTATTCAATTGAGGGCAATACAGGAAAACACTCAGCAAAATGATTATTAATTTAAATTACCTCTTATGAAGATTCAACTAAAATCTTTACTACCCAAAGATGTAGAGGATAAGGTAAAGGTAGTTCAAGGGAAAAAAGTCACGTTCACCTCCATTAAGTGAATGTTCAAGCTAACAGTTTTGGAGTTTCATTTTCCCATTTCACTCTCCAGTTTATTATATTTTGTTCATAGTATTTGTTAGCAGTCATTTTATGGAACCTAATAGCAGTGCTGAGGAATCTGCTCAGAACTTTTTTTGAGCTCAGTGTTAATGTCCAGTGAATTTACCTCTAATATAACCTATTAAATATTGTTTCATGGCAGTGAAACCTAATGCACATTACCTCAACTGGATGATCAAGGTCAATATTAACAGTGATAAATCATAATGATGGTAATATGGCATTTTACTTTTGTGGTCTTGCAAAAACTAACACCTATCTAATCATGGGAAAAACATCAGACAGATTCCAGTTAAGGGACATTTTACAAACTACTAGACCAGTACTCTTCAGTACTGTCAAGGTCAACAACGAAAAATGTTTGAGCTTAGAGGAACTTAAGGAGACATGATAAGTAAATGGGTATCTTGAATGAGAACCTGGACAGAAAATGTTAGGTAAAAGCTAAGGAAATCTGAATAAGCATGACTTAATGCATCAATATTTCATGAGTTGTGACAAATGTCTCAATGAATGTGCAGTATATGGAACTTCTCTGTACTATCTTTGCAATTTTTTGGTGAATCTAAAACTATTCTAAAATAAAGGTTTAATGAAAAATTTTATAAACATACAACCATTTTTTAATTTTCATATTTTCATGGTAAAAGTAGTTTAAAAATCATACTAGAATGCTTTCTATTCCATGACAGTACCCATGTTTTCTAATGGCCCATCTATCATAATTTAGTTTTAGCTTTACTTCCACATACTTACTTGGCAAGTTATATGATGTTTATATTCTTCCTGTCCTTGGGAGTACTGTTTTTCCCTTTAGAAATAAAATTTTCAAATGATTTATCTTATTTAAAATTTATTTTTAACCTACAATATTACACACATACACACTTCTATATACATACATCTATGTTTGTGTGTGTCATTGAAAGAAATGACTTTTTGATGGTAGATTCAGTGTGATGTTCATGAACTGAAAACAGTGAATGTGAATCATGTTATTGAACAGAGCAGTAACAGATTCATATAGTCCTCCATCTTAAGATAAGCTTGGTTGTATTTTTTCTTCTTTTTTTAACAATTTTTTTAATGTCTATTTATTTTTGAGAGAGAGAGAGCGCGCAAGCAGAGAAGGGACAGAGAGAGGAGACACAGAATCTGAAGCAGGCTCCAGGCTCTAGCCGTCAGCATAGAGCCCAACGCGGGGTTCAAACTCCTGAACCGTGAGATCATGACCTGAGCCATAGTTGGACACAACCGCCTGAGCCACTCAGGCTCCCAGTTTGTATTTTTAATTTTTTGGATGAATAATGAAGTCAGATTTTAAAGAATACAGGAGGCATCTAATTCATACATTCTTGAAGTGGGAATAGTTATTGAGCTGGAGAACACTGATAAGATAATAATGTTACATGTAACACTTAATTCTTTCCATGTTTATTTCATTTAATTCTCATGCCCATCCTGTAAATAAAGTCTTTTATTCCTTATTTGAAGATGAGGGAACAGGCTCAGAGAGGTTCCATATAATATTTGCCCAAAGTCACATGACACAGACATGTAACTTGAAATCAAATTTATGATTAAAGCTTGGCATTTGGGAACAATAATATCAATCTATAGACACCTCATGTGTTGCAAGGATACTATTAAAGATGTTACAGGGCAGATGGGAAGCCAAGTTTTTGGTTATAAGTTTTATTGATAAATATTTGCAGTTGTAGCAAGGGAGGAATAACTAAAGTTTGTACAGATTAAATACTGTTTTCTTAGAAGAATGATCATTTTATATTGGTCAGAAATTTAAAAAGAATTGAAAAGAGCATGCAAATATAAATGCTCACTATTATTTTGAAATTTAGGGTCCTAAGCTGTCAGTACAAATATACAGGCAAGAAAATATCTTTACCACATTTCAAAATATTGGCCAATGTATCCAGTGCAAAACTTTTAAAATTAATATTTATGGGGTTCTATCTATAGGCATTTTAAGATCTAAGAAATTGTAGGTGGCTTTTGAAAGAGTTCTTATTTTCCTATTTTCTGATTGTATTTAAAATGTCTTTCTTGTATGTGTATTCCTGGAAGCATCTGATATGTTGTATTTTTTGCAAATGTAATTTGTCAGTTAAGATACTACATTTTTTTTCCAGTATGTTAAAAGTGTATAGATACAAAGTGGGTTAAGTTCAAAGTCAAGAATCAGGTTTTATTTTAAATCAGCGTAATGGGGTGGAAATGCACTTTTGCCCCTAATCTGTAAATATTATTTACCTATTTCTATAGTCCTTTTGCAAAACTGAACTATCAGGTAAATACAGGATATACATTTCATTCTGTAAGTAAGAGCCTAGGCAGCATTAAAGGATACTAATAAACACCCCATGCACCATGACCAAATATCAGAACTGGTCATCCTATGTACATATTTTAAGATTTAAAAAAAAAGACGACCATACTATGGTCTTGATTTTTGCACTCCGTAACATTGATATCAAAATTGTGTTTTGCTATTGTTCATATGCCAGTTGCACCCGTTGTGCTTAGAGCTGCCCTACTGACAGTGTCGGGACATCTATATTACCTTTGGGTGAAATAGTAACAATTATCCGGAGTTAAGAAGAAGCAGCGTCATCCAGCCATTATTAGTGTGATCTATGTTACAAGGTCCATCTCTGAAGTCTGGCCCTCCAATTTAGTTATATGTATTTATACATAATCTATATCCTCTACTTTTCTTTCCATTATAGACACATCTCAATTTAGGCACTATAGAAAGAGCATGAAGCTCTTTCTGTGTGCATTAGCAGATTTTAACAGTGCACAAAGATATCCTGACAATCTAATACACAGAGTGTACCTTCTAAAGTGCTAATTTTCCCCCTGGGAGGAATATATTCACTAGGAAAAATCAAATTCTACCATAACAAATATTGTGCTTTTGGAATGGTAGCATAGACACCAGTTGAGGGCTTTTTGCTTATTATAGCTCTGTAATTAAAACAGAAGGAGTTATACCATATTTTAAAAATTGGTAGAGTTGCAAATATACATACTCTTAGATAGAAACTTTGAACATTTGGAAATTAAATGAGAAACCCTCCCTCTCCATAGGAATTTAGCCCAGAAATGCTCACATAACATGGTTACCAACATCTGATATGTACATCTGCTCTAGGATCATTCGCAATGCAACTTCCTAATCAGGTTTCAAAAGCATACACTAACTTCAAAGTCCGTATTCTACAAATGCCCAGGTTAGAGATTAGGACTCTTTATAAGGGCCCTTATCTTTTACATTTGGTAAAATATTAAAGGTATTGTCAAACAGACAATTCATCTAGTAGTCCAAAGTATCTTATAAAGATAACTTATGACTAGCAGGTCACCATCATATATAGTAACAACAAGAATATAAAGTCTACATTTAAAAAGATTGACGCATGCTGTGTATCATAGTATATTACATATTTTCTAGTCATGTGCACCAATTTATTGTGCCTCAAACATAGCAACAAGTATGATATTACAACATATATGTGTATACATCTTAGAAGCATAATAAACTCAATTCTAATCAAGAAAAAATTAAATAATTTAGGAACAATAGAACTTCACAAAAGAAGTGATGATTCTTCTAGGTTTTTCTTCACTCTTTCGGAAAAAATAGGACTTTTTGTAAACATCTTCATAGCTATCTTTCTTTGACGTATTACTGAAAACTATTCAAATAGTAAATATCTACTGACATTGATAAAGTATGTCTTAACACACTAACACTTTCAGATAAAAACAGGCATTTGTTAAAAGAAATGATTATTATAAATATTTTCTATCTTGTATTTTAACTACATTTTCATAAATAATGTATTTAAAAGTGCTGAATATGATAGGATAGTCAGCAACGCCAGTGTAAACAGAACATTTTGTTTTCTACTCTGCAAACTTTTTTTAAATCCCATTTTGTCAAACACTGCAACAGTTAAAATATTTGCATAGGGAATAGATAATAGCCCTTTTAACCATATCTCCTGATTTCTATATAAATTAGAAAATCAAATTCACTTAAAAAAACAATTCTTGAAATGTTTTAAGCTTATGGAAAAAGAAACTTACGGTGCCAACTTTTCAAGTAAAATAAAATTTAAAAAGAAAACCCCAAACTTGTTTATTTTAAAAATGTTTAATAAATTAAAAAATGAGAGGTAGTTAAAAAATGACAAAGAAAACCTATAATTTTAATATCATCCTTAATATAAGGCCCAGTATTCTCAGTGGATATAAATATTTTTAAAACTTTCATGTTAGGTTACTCAATATTATATTTATTAAGTTTAAGATTAAAAAAATAGCTTCCAGGGGATATTAATATTCAAATGTAATACCTTGATATAAATATGACACTGACTTCTCTGTGTGTGTGCGTGATAGGATACTGTTTTCTTGAATGTCAAAAGTATATGCCAATGTCAGGCAAGTATTTTGTCTTAAAGATTTAGTGGTACTTATAAAAAATAATATGGCAGCTGGAAGATTTGAGCACTGCACTGCCTTTCAGTTATGGATGAGTATTAATAGTTTGGTTTTAACATTTTTAAAATAAGTCATTCTGAAGATACTATGAAAACAGTTAAGGTCTGAAGTAGAGAATTATCTTCTTCGTAACCCTTATAAAACTTTTCTCAGTTAAAAACTTAGCTTTTCATTGGACTTTGCTTTCAAGGAAAATATGCCATAGGACAGATGCTACTCATCAAAATGTTTTATGATGCTACATGTAGGCATTCCTTTATTAAATCTTTTTTTCTTTAATATTCCAAAACTAAGTTATCAAGCTTAGTATTTTTTTTCTTGCTGAAGTACATACTTTACACAACCATTTTAGAACTGGAGAGCCAGTCTTTAATAAATTAATTACAGTATTGGACAGCTGATATATACATAGATTAACTGTCTTCTATTACAATTAAAAACAATGATCACTCTGATTTGTCATTAAGAGAGAATATCTTCAAATTGTTTTGTGCTTTTTTCTCTTTTCTTCTTCTTATTTGTTGTTTGTTGGGTTTTTACATTTTTTTTTGTTTTGTTTGTGTGTGTGTGTGTGTATGTGTTTTTTACATTGCAAACTATTCTGTAAAGAAAATGCCACAGTTTTGGCAGTGAACATCCGGGGGAATCCCTCATCAGGATTTCCCAACAAACAGAGATAAATAGCTCTTTTTCCATGTACAGAAATATCGGCTTCAAAATGAGTATACTGAACACAGTATAGAGCATGTTGAATACCATTGTTACAACTAAAAAAATTGGCTTTTTCTGTCTTAGATTATATTTAAAAAATGCAAACCACAGCCAATTTTTTTGGCAATTATTTCTATAAGACCATATTGCACAAAAGTCCTTAAATACAGATATAAGTTATGCCATTGGATTAAATATTACAACAGCTACGTGGCCAATGAAGCAGTTTTACTGTGTACATGCAGCCTCGGGGGGTTACACGAGGAGACTGTTCATAGGACTACAAATACAGTTCGCTTGCAAGTAGAAGGAGTGTTGAATAAAACAAACTTAATTTGGCAATTCATTGTTTTATGTGGTATTTTCTCCAAACTTAACCATGGATAACCTTGATAAAAATGGAGACAAAGACCATATGGTTGTATTTTCACAGTAGCCTGAGGAATGCTAAAGTGTAGTTCTCCAGGAACTCAGCTTCTGGTGTTGGTGAACTACTTTTATTTCCCATCCCAGCCCTCCAAAAATGATTTTTTTTAATGAAAATTAAGATTCAGAAGTAGAACTGGCAGTACTTTCCACAAATGACTTATAAATTTGAGAGTTCAAAAACCTTGGAAAAGAATCTCTGTGCATTAAGGTATATATCTGGAGTTGGGCATCTTCATACATGTGAGGATTAGGATCCAACAGATTTCTGTTGATCACCTCTCTAACTCGAGAATCGAGACTGACCTAAAAAGAAATAAGAGCAGATACATTAAATAAAATTCTCTTTCAAGAGATCTCAATTAAGTAAATACAGGTGGGTGACACTTCAGAGAAACTTCAAAGAGTTAAATCCAAAACTACCTAAAATCTTGAGGTTACCTTTTCAAAGCCTACATCACCTTGCATACTTTTCTTCAAAAATTGAACTAAAATAAACAAAAAACAACTTGTCTTAAACCAGAAATTTAGTTCAGAGATAACTTGGCTTACTTGGATTTATCTTTTCTATGCATTTCATTTAGGGTTTTTTTGTTTGTTTCTTTTTGTTTGTTTGTTTCTGACAATTTCTATTCATTGTTGAGGCCCCGGAGAATTCCCTAGCCAGAACACGGAGTTCTCTCCTACTGTGTGACTGCTGGGGTAACTCTCTTGATGGGACAAGGTAAAAAATCTGGCAGAGAGTAGGTCTCTGGCCAATATTAGCATGTATATCGAGTGCTGATTCCTGATCGTTTTACATCCCAACAAGTCCCACTTGTGTCAAAGTAAGAAACCAGGAATGTGGAAGGGTATATAGTCCAGCAAAACCACAGCAGGAGCTCTCCGTGTCTCGGTGTACCTGGCAAGACACACGGAACTATTTAGTCCTTAGCAAAATACATCTGAAGATCTCTATACTAAAGATTAAATACAACAAGTGCTTGAAGCAGAATCTTTTAAAGGAGAAACAGAAGTAGGAATTCTGAATACCCATACAAGTAATCAGTACAGTGTTATTTTTAAAGTGTAAATAAATTCTGCAAATGCTAGTTATTATTTTTTTCCTCGTTATATGCTGATCCTGTCTGCTGGAGCTGGTAGAATGTGCTGAAAAGGGAACTGAGGACACAAACCTAGCAGTAAGGGCAGGCTTTTGGAATAGAAGTAAGCTCCGCTCTCAAATGACATGGTAGCAAAAATCTGAGAGGCAAACCATCACAGACTTGTCCCAACTCGTTTCCTCAGTCCTCACTGTTGAACACGGACTAGAGCATTGTGATCCATATTATTTGTCTCGCAATGTACTCAAGTCTATACAGACCTTTCATACTGATATTTAAGTGTTTTCTCCCAAGCATTTTGCAAAAGACTTTTTGGTCCTGGCTTCTTTCCCCACCCACTCTTTGGATAAAGTCTCGGGTCTGAGACACTTCTGATGACTTAAGTAACTCATATTCTATCTGGTGTCCCTAGATTCCTGAGCTCTATGGCCCATCTGGATTGATACACCCCAAATATGTTTGCCATGGGAGGATTTGTTAGGAAATGGTGATCCAGAATAATTTCTGTGTCATTACAGAAAAAAAAAATTAAAGCTCTCTTGGCTGAACTATATTTATTGTCTTTAAAGAATTCTTAAAAAGAAATCTGGAAATGGATCATTGAGGTTTTATTCTGTGTGTTATTGCCATCTAAGGTTATCATCAAGTGCAAAGTAATAAAAAATACAGATTTTTTTCTAAGCTTTTTATTTAAAAATATTGTTTGCCTTTCTACTCAATAGTAGTATGTTGACACTATTTAAATTGATCTTATACTGCAAAGTGGTGTTATGGGAAGGTGAAATCTTACCAAATACACTCAACTGTTTTTGTAAATGTTTTTGCTCTTCCTTTCAAACTTGAGAACTTTTTGTTTCCATGGAGAAGGAAATATTAGATATAGTGATAATGAAAGAAGATCATTTATTTCTTAAGTAACAGCATAATTAAATATAATTTAGTTGTAGTTGGAAACATATTACTTAAGACAGAGAAATAAAATACCTTGAGTTATGAAATATTAAAGGTCTTGAGTTTTCACTGCATAATTTTATCTTTTTGCAAGTTGAAAACAGTAGTGAAAGGTCATAGAGAAAGTAGTACCATGCATTCCACATTTAGTAACCTGTAACAAAAACTCATTTGCTATTGCTATTTAAAAAATAAAAGGTTTACCTTGATATCTGCTTGTTTGGAAAGGCTGTCAGTCAAAAGAGACGTAGAGAGGTCATATAACATGGATAGACCCCATGGGTATAACAATCTATAGTTTCATCTGGTGGCATCTTTGTGCTTCAGATTGTGGAACATCTATAACACAAGTTAGTGGGGGTAGATCCCAGCATGGGCCCGAGCCGGAGTCACCCTAGGATTCAGGCACAACTGGATGGCTGGTAATCCCATCTAATCTGGGGTCCAAAGTCTAAGGGATAGAGGAGCTTCCTGTAAAGAACTCATTCTAAGGGAAGAGAAAGTTGAGCAGCACAAGACAAGAGCCACCGGAAAGCAATGGGAATTCTTTTGTCACTCGGTCCTCACAGACTCCCGTGTGGGTAGGGGAAGGAAGGGCGCAGTGCAGCAGTAACCGAGTTGAAAAGAACTACTGTGGGCCGGGGCACAAGACAGCACCGATGGGCTTGGCGACATTCAACCAGCACTTTTAGCTGGAAACACTGGCAGTGTTGAGACGAGGCAAGTGCAGTTACAAAGGTTTCCGTCACTTTGTGAGAGGCCTGGAGGAACTCAGATGCATTCGCTCACACCGGGAGCAGGAGAAGACCGACCGGAAGAGGAAAAGCAAGTGGCTTGCAAACAGACAAATATCCGCTGGCGACTCCACAAACCAGTTGGGAGGAAAATGCCATGAGAGCTACAGGGTCAACAGGAGGCTGGAGGCAAAGTGGAGAGAGTGACGGCAGAAACCTTGCTCGTGTGGTCTGGGAAAGCCTGGACCAAACTTAGCCATATACCTGTGTAATCTTGCCAGATTTCCTACCCAAGGGAGGAGGACATTGAGGTGGGTGAATATTGCCAGAAGGTTGCATACTAAGTTTTGACCCTGCCTTTCCGTTCCAGCCATCAAGGTGCATGGGAAATTTCGACTCTGGATATTTTGGATAGAATTATACAGAAAATGATGAATTGTCACTGAAGCCTTCTTTCCTGTGGACACCCTCCTTCAATCAATCAGGTTATTCCTTGAACAGTTTTTTTAGATGACATGATTAAGTTTTTTCCCCATTTTATTTTTAATTTTACCGAAGTAGCTTTATTTAGGATTCTTTTCTAAGTAAAATTCAGATTTTTTTTCCTTTTTCCTTTGTAAGTTCCTATTAAATTTTACCAGTCGTAGCTTCTGGTACTGGAGATGTTCTTTTTAATTTTAACTAAATTTGGTTTTCTCATATTAAATTTTATAAAGAATATCTGATTCTACCATCAGTTTTAATAAATGTCTGTCATTAATGTACTTGTACTTTTAGTCATATTATTTTGTGTTGCCTGTTTCTACTGACAATGGTTATAAGTTGCAAATAAGAGTACTGGAATTTAGTTCTTGGGACAAAGACCATTGGCAGGATGAAGTGCAATAACCATATTCCTGGCAGGGCCCAAATGATGGGGAAGTTATGTTGCTTGTCTTGGGGGGTAGTTCAGGCATGGGGTAACGGCTGCTGTTTCTCATTTTGTCTCAAATTTGGAAGCTCGGTTTATAGAAATCTACAGTAGTGTCATGAAGAAAATACAAGGCAATGGAACTACTAGTCAGAATATTACAGTTGAAAGGGCATCACCTTTGGAATCAGAAGACCTTGGGCTTGTAATCGCACAGTTATTTACCTCTTTGAGAATCCATTTCTTTTGCTATAAGATGGTGCCCTCTGCCCTCGTGGCTAACAGATTGTTGTGAGACTCCTATTTTAATCATGTGTGTGAGACCATTTTGTCAATAACAAAAGGTAAGCCCAATGTAAAGTGACATTAATAATAATAATAATAATAATAATTGACCATATCATGAAGCCTTTTTGATGTCTTCAGACTTTGTATTAACTTGAATTTTTACCTACTCAGAGTGACCTTACCAGGTGACCCCTATTCTAAACTATACTATTGACCTCCACCCCCATCAAAATGTTTATTACAGATTTTAGTTGCTTGATTTTGACATGATTTGTCTGTCTTCCTAAAATGTAAGTTCCATAAAGGATAGGCCAATGTTTTCCTCATTCACTTAACATGTTCCCAACATCCAGCCCAGTACCTGGCTCAGAGGAAATAGTTAAATATATTCTGAATGATAATATGCATGCCCAAAGAAATGAATCTGGGAAAATACAGCCAAATGAGTCCTGTTTAGAAAAACTAATTCACTGAAAAGTTCTAAATTCACATAATTTTGCTTGAAGAGGCATATACTTGCACACACAGAATCCACATGTCTATCACATATGCATTATTTTTAGATAATTTGGGAATTTAAATAGGTTTACTGCTTTTTTTTCTCCCAGAGAGCAAATGGAAATTCAGGATGAAATCAGAAGCAAATAACCCCTACTACTATTCAAATCCCCGTGGGAGAGAGCCTGAAAGTCAGAGATTTAGCCAGTTTGGGAACTTTTTCTATGCTATTATTCTACAAAATGAGGAAGCTGAGGTCAGAGAGCACTGAAGCGAGTTGCTTAGTGTCATAAGGATGCTAAGTAGTAGCAGGCCTGGATTACAGCCCAGTGTAAGGATAATGCCGTCACTAAACAGATTTGTAAAAAACTGAAGGCACATAGTTTTCTTCAATTCAGATGTCTTACATTTGTTGAAGATTCATACTTAGGTATTCATTCAATAGCTCAATGCTGTTTATAGTAGGTGATAGCTTTTAAATACTTTTTAAAAAAGATTTTACTTTTTGAGTAACCTCTACACCCAACATAGGCTCAAACTTACAACCTTGAGATCAAGAATTGCATGTGTATCTACCAACTGAGCCAGCCAGGTGCCCCAAATAGACATAAAAAAATTTTTTTTTAATGTTTATTTATTTTTGAGAGACAGAGACAGAGCATGAGGGGGGAGGGGCAGCAAGAGAGGGAGACGCAGAATCTGAAGCAGCCTCCTGGCTCAAGCTGTCAGTCAGCATAGAGACCGATGCAGGGCTTGAACCCATGAACTGCGTAAGATCATGACTTGAGTCTAAGTCGGAAGCTCAACTGACTGAGCCAGCCAGGCACCCCCCAAATAGACTTTTTATTAAAGTTGTTTATCTTGCTGGGTTTGTCTTTTTGATATTTAGTAAATATAAGTTGCTATGAGTATCTGCAATCTGCAGCAAGGTTAATATTAATCTTAAATTCTTCATTACTACCCCCATTTATTTTCTCTTTGAGAACATCACATAAAGAATTTACTTTTGAAAAACGCTATTTATTCTTTGTGTGTTTGTTTGTTTTTTAAATTTAAAATATAGCCCTTTCCCCTCTTGAAATATATGCTATACCAAGAAATGGGAGTTAAATTGTCTCCTGATCACAAACATCTATTTAAAACATAATACTCAAATCATTTAAAATGCATAAAACATGCTCTTCAAATAAATGTAATTTTGAGCACACTGGCTTCATGAAGAAAAAAGTTATATATATAGTTTCAAGAACATAGGTTTTTCTACATTTAACAGAGGAGCATGATAACTCAATCAAATTAAGATTACATGAGAGTCTAGTGAAGAAAAATGAGGTTCTAGTTAAGAATGGAATCCTAACAATTTTTAGTTATTTGTCATTAGTTTATAAATGTTTCAAATATTCATGTTATTTAAGAATATTTTAAGGGGTGCTTGGGTAGCTCAGTCAGTTAAGCATCCGACTTGATTTCAGCTCAGGTCACAATCTCTTGTGCGGTTCGTGAGATCAAGCCCAGCATTGGGCTCTGCGCTGACAGCATAGAGTCTGCTTGGGTTTGGTCTCCTCTCTCTGCCCCTTCCCCCCTGACGTGTGCTGTCTCTTTCTCAAAATAAATAAACATTTAAAAAATATTTTGAATAAGTACAAACAGAGAATTTCAGAGGTGGAAAGGCCAGGTTATCTAGCCTGGGAATTGGGATCTATTTCCCAGCTGTCATTCTGGATTTGGTTTACTATTCTCTGTGTCCCTTTTTACCTTTATTTTTGTAAACAAATCAGCTGAATCATGGTTCTCTGAAGTGAACTAATTTATCCCAGGCCACACAATTAGGTTGAAGCAGAGCCAGAAGCAGAATCCCATACACTTGAAGGAGGAGTTCGCTGTCACTACTATATAGTCAGGGCTCCCTTGATGTGATACATTGTTCTCTCCAGTGTTGGAAAACAAAACTTGGAGGGTGGTAACTCAGTATCATCAGTTATTAATGTATTGTGACTGATTAGAGACTGAGAAGTTTTGGTACAGAAAGGTCAGTGAGACATAACAGTTTAGAAAGGGCTCTGCAGTAGCTGGAAAGTGCATGTCATATTCTAAGTGTGTCAGTGAGTCAGGTCATGGTTCAAGAATAAATATGTCTATACCTTGGCTTGAAGGATAACCTTTACACAATTATCTTTTATAACTGCAAATACCTACTTTTGGTTTGTTTTTGTTGCTCAACAATGTCAAATGTAATTATTATGTTGAGAGAGGAACAGTCTGTTGGCTAGACAAGGCACTGCACACACTCCAATAATTTAGATCCTATGTCAGGAGTCACTTACAAGTCAGCACATGAGTACCAGAATTATAAAGATTTGAATTTTGCTTCTGCCCTTTTGTGTAGAATTTTGGGAATATTAAAGAGTGGGTAATGGCCCAAATATAGATAAAGGAGAAAAATATATATGGCTATTATACTAAATATTAGTCCATTTAATTTATGGAAATTATCTTGATCAGGAAATAATAGTTTAATGACTTTTTGGTGAAACTCATATTTAAAATAAATAAATTAGGCTAAAACAAAACTCCATTATCTTTGAAAAAAGAATGAAAACTCAATAGTTTATATGCCAGTAATCAACAACTAAGATAGCTTTAAACTACAGCCCAAAGAAGAAGTAATTTTGTGTGAAAACTGTGTATTTTACAAAGCTCCATTAATCAGTGGCATCTGAAAATCAGAAGTGTGAAGACAGTGGGAAAGTGTTTCTTAAAAAAACTAGCAAATAGAGACTGCAAAAGAATTACATGTACTTAATAATGGAGAATATTTTTTCTACCAACATTATTTTAAAATAGAACACCATTATAGATAGTGTAAAGAATGGACCAGATAATCAAGACATAGCATTTTCAGATGAGAGAAAGGGGCTAGATCATCTTCCCAAACACTAATTATGGGCAAGAGAAGAAACATCTTTTCAGGCACTTTTGGATCCTTTGAGATATTTGCCATGTAATGCAATATTAAAATAAAAATGAGAGTGAAATTAATATGCTAATAAAATCCAGGTAGAAATGGTTAGATGCTGAGGTTCTAGATAGACTAGAAACCTGAAGAATGTATTTCTCGGATATAGTATAATGGTGTTAGAACCACAAATGTGGCATCAGTAATAAATGTATTGAGGCTACAGAAAAAATTCTCGCCACCTTGTTTCTATGAATACTTTTTCTATGTCAATGCGGGAAATAAAGAAAAAATAGGACAATCTTTGTGTATCCAATTCCAGGTTTCTCATTTTGCAGAGACAATACTATTTGGAGTACTCTGGGATACCAATGGCAATTATAAGCTAACAAATTTTTAAAAACTTAGTTATCTACCTCATTAGAAGTGAAACAGCAAATGCATTTTTACAAAGTTAATGGAAAAGTGTTCATTTGGTTCATATAGCATTCCAAACATAGAGGTTATAAAGTAGACACCGATTCATTTTATAGATTTCAAGGTGAGGAGTGGAAGGCAGGTGGGGGCCACATCCCAGGTTGGATGAGGCATCGATGAGCACAATCAGTTTTTAGGGGACTTTATAAATGTCTGCGTGCACTGGAGAGGGGTGTGCAGCAGAAGGTACCAGGTCAGGACAGAGCCAGAGAAGAGACAGAAAAGACAGAAGGTGGTGTGGAGAACAGACGGCCTTCTAAGAACCTGTCCATTCAAATGAGCACCTCGGAACTCTGTCACTCCGCACTCCTGAGGCCTGGCTACACTACTAATCCCTCCCTCATTAATCCCTCCCTGCTTTTAACTCTGGAAGCTGGAGCATTTCTCAGGAGCAAATTGATTTTTACAGAGTTAACAGAAAAGTGTTCATTTGGTTGCTTGCAATGTTCCCTATTATTAGGTACATTTTGGCAGTGGCAAAAATAGGGTAACTAGAATAAGTAAAAGAACTGCCATTACCCATCTCTCCCCTAAGAATATTAAAGGGTCACAAAGGCCCAGTCATCAATTCTGCAACAATGCTATCATAAGCATCAACAAACATGGCAGCTTTGTTTTGTTTTGTTTTGAAAGCTCCTATTACAGAAGTCTTCAAACTAGTAGGTATGTGGAAAGTGCGTTGAAAGTCGAGATTCCTGGGCCCTATTTCCAAAAATTTGGATTCAGAGGCCCTGGGTAGGCCTCAAGAATCTGCCTTTCAAACGAATGCTCCAGGTCATTCTCATACACAAGATCTGGGGACCACACTTTGAGAAACACTTCCCCACAGTAAATTCTTCTTTTCCACTTTAGCGTAAGCTCACTGTACTAAGCAAATTGTGTTTAACAGGCTTCCTGATGTTAGTTCTGGAAAAGCAAGTAGCCTCCCACATGATTCAGCCAGAGATAAATGATCAAAGCATAGAGGGGAAAACCTAGTCTGTAAGCCTATGTTTAGGTAGATTCTCAGAGTGGAATCTGAATTATCTCTTCAGGGAAAACTTGGAGCCTGTCCACACCCCATGCATTACCCAATTTGGACAGAAGTCCCCTCGGGTTCAGCCTTGGTTTTAGGAAACCCACATCCATATTTTCCAGATTTTTACCTCTTTTGGTGATAGTATAGAAATGTAATCTTCATATATCATTCTGGCCTTTTCTTCAATTACTTTTTTGTTCTGCTCTTTCTTTAAGTCTTCACAGGCAAGCCAGAAAAGTAGGTTCTCTTCACTGTACTCTGTTCGGAGAAACTCTCTGAAAAGGTTTCTTCCTGCTGGGGCCTTCATCATCTTATCAAAATTTTGAGACCAGGACAAGACTTCATCTGAAGTGGGGTTTTGGCTGCAAAGACAGAATTGGGCCATTATTAAAGGCAACTTTGACCTAAGAACGCTGAGCTTAGAAAGGGGAGAAAGATAGAAATTACTATTCACTTGATGCCATCTAGTGGTCATTGCCAATCAGTTCGGCCTGATCTGGCAATTACCTGCCAGGACCAGGCTAGTTATTTCTGGGTATTAAGAAAAATTCATTTAGGTACCCCTGTGTGTGTTAGAGAGCTAAGCACTCAAATAGCAAGGGGCTATACACACTATGCACATGATCATCATAAATTCCTAATGAAGCCTGGAAATGTTCAAATCTTAACAATGTATTACAAATTGATAAAGACAGCCTATGCGTTACTTTGAAGGGCAAATTGAATTTTTTGCTTGCATCTGATGTAGCTTTTAATTTTAAAGCCATAAGGTGCAGTTTTGCTTTTCCTCTCTGGTAGCTACTATTCCATTTTGTCACTAAAGTAAGAATATGTTGTGTGCACCTGTCACACATTTTCCTAAGCTTTAATAATTACTCTATTAAATATTATGAATGAATTATTACCCATGAATGGAGTTATTAGAGTTAAAAAGCATCGGGCATTTATAATGATACTGAGGGCTTTCTAGATATTTATATTCAAGTTTTCAGTAACTGTGTTCATGTAGAAACTACCAGTTATTACTCCTTTGGTATACATCAAAGAAATAGAAGAAGCTTGGAGATTCTTATGGTTAAATTGATCCTGATCTTGCTTTCCTATCCATTGGTTTATTTAAGAAATGTCTAACCTCCTCAAAAAGTTGAAAATAGAACTACACTAAGATCCAGCAACTGCACTCTGAGGTATTTACCCACAGAATACAAAAACACTAATTCACAGGGATACATGCACCCCGATGTTTATAGCGGGATTATCTACAATAGGCAAATTATGGAAACAACCCAACTGTCCATCGCCTGATGAATGGATACGGAAGATGTGGTATACATATACATGGAATATTACTCAGCCATAAAAAGAATGAAATCTTGCCATTTGCAATGACATGGATGGAGTTAGAGAGTATTATGCTACATGTGATAAGTCAGAGAAAGATAAAAACCATATAATTTAACTCATAATATGGGATTTAAGAAACAAAACAAATAAGCAAAGGGGAGAAAAAAGAGATAGAGGCAAACCAAGACACAGACTCTGAACTATGGAGAACAAACTGATGGTTACCAGAGGGAAGGTGGGTGGGGGAAGGGTAAAATAGGTGATGGGGATTAAGGAATGCACTAATCATGATGAGTTGAGTTAATAATCACTGGGTTGATCACTATATTGTACACCTGAAATTAATATTACACTGTATGTTAATCAACTGGAATTTAAATAAAATCTTTAAAAAAAGAAAAGAAAAAGAATTTCCCAAACTAACATAATTTGGTCAGAGAAGTACTTATATTATATTTTATATTTTTTCTTATACTTTTGACCAAGTATTTTAGATTGATTTGCTACTACTCCAAAATGCCTGAACTTCATCATTCGCTTAAAAAAAATTAAAGGTGTTCAAATTACTATGAACCATCAAAACATTAAAATCTTCTCCTAAGAAGCAGAAAAAGAGAGCACCTATAATTATACAACGAATCTATTTGCATTTTAATTTTTTCCTGTAGATACTGCCATGAAAAGTTGATTCTCAATTTGGAGAAAATACCTGGTTAGAGTCTGTTCTGATGGAAGTGGGGCCAGGGACCAGCTAGGTGCCCTTTCTGACCAACTTAGGTAACTTCGTATCTTTTTTGTGTGTCTATTTTAGACTCTTCCATGTTAAAGAGAAAAAGCTTAGAAAAAAATATTCACAGAAAAGGGAAAAGAATTAGGGCCAATGGGGGCTGATTCACGTTAATAATCATTACTTTTTGAAAGAGAGAAACTGAGGCAGCATGTTCACTGATAACCTAACACTGCTAATTGAAACACCTGATGAAGAGCAATGACCGTCAGAAAACAACATCTTCCAGGCAGAGACAGTCTTCATTCCACAAAACCATTTGGAGGAGTACCAGGACTCAGGAGATCACACCTAAACACTGAGTAGACGTGAACGGTGCACAAATACAAGACACAATCACCAGGTGAACTGCACTCACCTTTCCTCTAGGACCTGGATGCTCTCCATTTTTGTGGTGTGTGTGGGCCTTCCTCCATTTTCTCCTCTTTCTTCATTCCTAACAGTGAGGCTGCAAGGTAGCATAACACTTTATTGTGTCTAGAGAAAACCAATCATTTAAAGACAAGAAAAAAATGGCAGGAAAGTATCTCGCAGAAGAATTTTATTGTCAACGATGTGAGAACATATAAAGTACAAGAGTGACACCATTTTGAAATGATGGGTGAGCCTATGTCGACGAAAGGAATGAAAACGACTTAATAAAATAATGAAGTCAATAAGAATCTTAAAAATGGTTACTGTTCTACATTCTGACTTCATCCTTACATAATTTGAATTACGTAACGTCTCTAAGGTACTCACATGATTATATGCTTTAATATTTGATATATATCATGACGTTACTCTTTTGGAGTAACGTCATTTTGACTTTTGCTTAGTTCTATTCCTAGTTTGTTTTCCATTTATTTCCCCCACTGATAGATAAAAGGATAAAATGTTTCAGAATCTAAAACAAAATTTGCTGAAATCACATCATCATTTTCTGCCTCCCAGGTTTTCTGTCCCTGACACCGTGAATCCTCCATCCGCTCAAGTTTCAACTACTGGATTTATATTTGACTTTGTCTTTGCCCTTTCCTCCCATTTAGTCAATCTTCAATGTCTTGGGAGGGACAGGGGAGTCTGAGGGTTTGGGCTGGAGAGCACTGGGCTGGGGAGGGGGAGCTCTGGGTCTCTGGGGTGTCAATTTGAAAATATTGCAGGGGTGCTGGTTCTAGGATAATCCCATGGGCTGCAGTACAGAACCCGAGAACGTGAGGATTCAGATAAACTGCAGCTAAGCAGCACTATAGGGTAGAAGGAACACTCAAAGTTCTTGGTGTAGGCTGGACATCACCAGGGAGGTTATGGGTGATACTAAGAGACAGGATGGTTGAGATGACTCCGTGTCCTCAGAAAGTCAAGCTACTGAATTAACAAACTGACCCCTCTTGTCTAGAACCCAAGAAGCTTCATGGGAGCCCGTCAGAGAGTAAAAGTTCAGATAACATGTCTCTCATTTCTTCCTACATTTATTTTACAAGGTGTAATGGTTAGTATTTCCTAGCATCTATTATGTGCCAGGCACTGTCCTTTTCTCTTTAGTTTTACCATCCCCATTTTATAGATGAGCAAAGTGAGCCACAGAGCTGTCTACGAGGTTGGCCCCAACGTCAGACACTAAATATGTTGTATGGTTGGAATTTGAATCCAATTCCCACACACAACTCTATAGTCTTTATTGAGTACTTATTAAAAACTATGCTTGAGGTGACTGAGTGGCTCGGTCAGTTAAGCATCGGACTCCGACTCAGGTCATGATTAAGTGCCCGATTTTGGCTCAGGTCATGATTTTGTGGTTCATGAGTTCAAGCCCTGTGCCGGGCTCTGTGCTGACAGCTCAGAGTCTGGAGCCTGCTTCGGATTCTGTCTCCCTCTCTCTACTCCTCCCCCACTTGTGCTCGCTCACTCTCTCAAAAATAAACATTTTACGAAACTAAAAGTAAATGCTCTCTGATAGGCACTGAGGCAATATACTACTTGTGTGAATACAAAAAAGGGGCCCTAAATATGGCTGTGGTGGAAAGAAGGGGGTTAGTGGTAGGAAGAGTATAACAAATCCTTACTCTTCATCTGGAAAGTTTGGTAACCGAAGTGGAAACACTGTCTCACTAATTCATACATTCTGACGAGGCAAGGGTAAGGCTAGAGAGAATGTTGCAAAGGGGAGAATCTGTGGCAGAAGGGCCAACCTACAACTGGAAAAGACTAGATGGGAACATCTATTTGGGAAAGCGGACTACCTGGAGAAAAGAGAATGCAGTAGGAATTGCAAAGGATTCTGGGAAGCAGGAACTAGAGCTGATTGCTACTTAAACACCCAGCGAACTGACTAGCACTCTGCAGGAAGGCAGTAATTCCAGGGTTAGAACCCTCAAAGCCTTCAGGGTAGGGCACCCACTTCAATGAGGTAGGATTCCCAGAGAGAGCGCCACAGTCGTTCAGGTCTCTGCCTGTGGGTTCCGTGAATATGTCTGCATCCTGGGGTGGCCTAGAACCCTCAGCCCTTGATGTAGTAACACGTGTAGGTCAGGGATGTGTTTGAGAGGAGTTCCATTGACTTTTCAAAGCATCTTTGAGGAGGGGTGCTTCTATGGAATTTGACATGTTTCCAGTAATTAGGGGAAAGCGGGTGGGAGGAGGAAGGAATACGCTATTGACAATATCCTGTGAAATTTCCCAGGGGAAATTCAGGATGCCCAATATATAAAATATGCTAGATTCTTGTAAATTCTAAAAAGACCATATTTAAACAGGAGATTAATACTCATTCTGCCAAGCTTTACTGAGCCTATATGTGTGTGCATGCACACACCTTAAACAGACCAGAGAATGAGCATGCTTTCACTGATTAAATAATAAACTGCCTGAGAATTTGTTACATTTCCTCAGTGTCCACAGAGTGCCACACAAATGCAGCTATACTTTACACAACATCTTAGAAAAAAAAATTGTTCTCCATGGTCTCTTTGCTGTAAGAGTAACAAATCTGGAATCTGCAAGCATGACTCACAAGTTTCTGAACATGAATTCTGGCTCTTCTATCTGTTTCTGTGATATTTACAAACATCCCAAATGCCACCATATTAGAGTGATCACCATGAAATATTGGGTTGTTTATATCTTTCATTTCTGCAGATGGTAAAATATGGACACACATTTGTACTAAAACTGCTTATAACAGATATTCAATAAGTGCTTCACTGTTCACCGTTTGCACTGTTTCTTGCTGTAATATTGGATACAACATTGCTCTGTAGAAAGAAATTGACATTTAGCAATTGTTAAGTGTCCTTTTAATTGACTTTCCTTTACAACCATTCTTAAAATGTTGGCTTCAAAGTTCCAATTATCAAGAACCACTGATAATGCCACTTTATGATGAAGAGAAATGGATAAAATGATAAAGGCGTTGGTACTAAACTGTTTACCATCTGTCTTAGGAATAACTAACGTCTGTCCTGACTCTCACTTGATCTTGCTCTAAGTAATATGGTAGAGTTTTTTTTTTTTTAAGGTAATAAAGGACAGGAAATATTTGCTCTAGGTCAACATATACATAGTACATGTGCTTAAGAAAAGTTCTAAAAGTAAATCAAGTTTAACAGTTCTGAGGGGTCAGGTGGAGACATGTTTTTTTCACTTTTACAATGTTTGTTAAATTCCTAACTAACATTTCTGCTTTTTAAACAACTAAAGCCTTTTAAAGATAATAGAATGCATGTACAGTGCTCACTGTGGGAGTCTTGATCAAAGTTTAAGTATTTTATAGGATATAGTGCTAATAATCTAGGCTAAGTATACTAAAATTAGCATTGAATTAAAAAAACTTTTTAGTGTTTATTTATTTATTTATTTATTTTTTTAAATGTTTTATTTATTTCTAGGAGAGAGAGAGAGAGACAGCATGAGCAGGGGAGGGTCAGAGAGAGAGGGAGTCACAGACTGAAACAGGCTCCAGGCTCTGAGCTAGCTGTCCGCACAGAGCCCGACGCAGGGCTCGAACCCACGAACCGCGAGATCATGACCTAAGCGAAAGTCGGACGCTCAACCGACTAAGCCACCCAGGCGCCCCTATTTATTTTTGAGAGAGAAAGAGGGAGACACAGAATCTGAAGCAGGCTCCAGGCTCTGAGCCATCAGCACAGAGCCCAGTGCAGGGCTGGAACTCATGAGCTGCAAGACCATGACCTGAGCAGAAGCTGGACACTTAACTGACTGAGCCACCCAGGCTCCCGACTGAAATGAGCATTTAAAATCCCATTAGAAGTTTTCTAGAATGGTGATTTTTGAGAAGCAAGAAATACATTTGGTATATTTCAGAAAATAAGGATGTATATACCTCCTTTGTGTGTGGGTATTTTTGTTTGTTTACAGGGGAGTTGGGCTAGTGTGGGACAGAAAACATTACCAGCTGCCCATTATAGAGCCTCCCTACTGATTCACAGATATGTGTAGAGCCTATTTTGGAAGACAGTCTACTTTTGTAAAACAAAAACAATTGGTTCTTAGGGAGAGCCCTTGAAATGGTTGCAAATAAATGAAAACTTTGCAGTATCCATGGTAACTCCAGGATAGAGGCTGATCACAAAACCACATATATTTACATAAAAACTCAACTGAGGAATCAATATGATGCTTGAATTTGATTCACTATGACATCAAGGCTCAAGAAAATTCCATTGTAATTGGGAACTGCAGATACTACTCAATATTTTAATATTCTCACATTAAATCCGTTTTCTTTTTTTATTTAACAGCTTCTACCTCACATTTTCCAGTGCAAAATGGAAACAACATCCTTCAGGCTCTGAAAAAGAATTGGTAGGTTATTCTTTAAATGTTTCATTTTTCTGCTTAGTAAAAATACCACGGTAAAATAATACTACAGCTTTATTTGGGAATCAACAACGACTTATAAATATGTATGAGACACCTGGTCCCTGTAATGTTGCCTGGGTTGGAAATTCAAGATGAATAAGACAGGGTCTCCAAAACTGAAAAGCTCTGACAGGTAAATAAGCATGAGAGCTAAAAGAGTGGTATTCATCCACCATTCTTAGGTAGTTACAGTAGCTACACTCTTGCAAGAGAGAATTGAGAGAGGCTTTGCAGAAGAGGTAATGATCAGACTGAGCGGAAGAAAGAGCAGGTGTTTCAGATGGAGATCTGGACAAAGGGAAATCCAAGCAGAGGGGGAGTGTCACACCTGAGAGGCTGAGAGTTGTAAAAAGTCATGATATAAATATAGGCTAAAATGGGCAGATCAGAGGTTTTGGGTGGGGGGCGGGGGGAGCAGTACATCAGAAGCAGGCAGTGACGTGTGCTTATGGAATGGGCCAGGCAGACAAGGAGGTGCTCTCCAAATGTAGAATATGCCTCCTTTATGATGAGTTTGGTTTTCCATGCTTTATTGTCCTTCAGTCGTAATGGGGATAATGTTAAAACCCCACCATACAAGGTTGTAAAGCAAAGACTAAAAACTTGAGACAAAAAGGCAAATTATCAAACATGCTTAATTAAATGGAAGGGCAAATTAGGTGCATATTAAAATGACACATCCAAGTTTACCAAAGAGCTTTTCATTTCAACTTGTGAGGAAATAAAGCCTTACACTTTGCCATTATTATAAAACACTTCCTCATACTTTACCTTAGTACTTACTTCTTCCTCACAACAGTCCTGTAAGGTAAGCAGGGGACTGGTTATTAATCATTCCCATTTTATTTAAGAGCAAACAGTACCCAGGGTTGATTTACACCATCCCCACAAGTAAACCATATCAGGGCTGGCGGTGAACTCACGTCTTTTGACTTCTGGTCTCATGTCCATCTTCACTATTCAATGCCACTTCTCTTTATATAAAAGACTTAATTGTGGGTATTTTTTACCTTTTTAGTTATTTACAAAGATCAATTGCTCTGCCCGTGTTTGGAAAAGGGAAAACCCTTATCACAAACCAGTTGATTGAGTTCACATGTGTCCTCTATAAGCACTGTTCCCGGTTATCAGGCTGTAGGGGTTATTGCCCAGAGGGCTACTGTATGGTAGATACCGGCAGGAAGCCTGGAGTTTGAGATTCCCAGGAAGGAGTTGTTACAGAGCATTTTCACAGCATAGCCTGGACGAGGAAGAGAAGAGAAGATTCCACTCATGACTGTGGACCATGTGTTGCTATTGCAAAGAGCCTCCTGGAGGGTACGACTTGCTCACACAGGCAGAGTAACTTTGAGAAGGGAGTGTGAAAAGGAGAAGAGCAGTGATGCATTGCTTGGGAAAGACAAGAAACGGAAGAAAAAAATGGCACCAAGAGGGGGGCAGCAACCATATGCCACCTATAATTTCTCACATATAAAAACCTAGTTGGAGTCAAACCCTTGACTTCAACCTTATCACCTTCATGTATACATTTTCGTATAACAACTTCGTTTTGAAGGAGTATGTGGGGATGGCAATGGTGGTTGGAAATTTGTGTCTGGAAATGTTATACAACACTTGTCTAAAAAAAACCACCACTGCCCCATTAATATCCCCCATACTTTTTATAATCATATCTAATAATCATATGACACATGGGAAATACAATCATGTGTCATAAAACAGCTATTTTATTTGGCTTTGGTTTTTCTTTCACAAACTTAAACCTCTCAAAAGTAAAATAATCAGCTGTAAAAATCTGTCCACTAGATGGCTGTGTTGCCTTTAGAAAATAAAATTTTTAATCAAATCTGAATAAAAGAAAACCGGAAGTTTCTGGGAGTAATTACCTTTACTTGGAAAAAAAAAATCTCTTCTTATATGGGTTTTGATAATTATATCTTTCTAAGGAACTGGAGAAGAGTCATTCAGGTTTTCAGGGAGTGAAATAATCAAACTTGAAGGGGATAAATTTAATCTTGGGAGGTGTGCATAATTGCACCCATTTTTCCTTTTTGGTATTTAGAAAATGTTCTCAATATTCCCCAGCTTTAAGTCATTTGACTTAGGAACACTTTAGTCTTAAAAAAAAAAAGGGGGGGGGCATGCATAATCCTATTAACATTATAGATCTCCATTCCAGTAATAAGTTGAATTAGAGAAATTCTAATGTCTCTTACTGTGGTAATATGGTACTTAGGTCATACATTCTCGGAACAAATTAATTTGACAAGGTTTCTAACTAGCAACAGGCAGGAAAATTTTTTTTTATTTAAAATTCTTTAAAAGAGCCATTATGAGAGAAGATTCTCCAAACTATTTTTTTTCTAGTTTGGGTTATATGTAACTGAAGAGAAATCTCTTTATCTACCCATCCCCTCTCTCTTTGCTACAATTTCTCACTATACATGCTTCTGTTTGAAAAAAAAAATGGGTTTCAAAGATCCCCTTTTTCCTTTGGTATAAAATTTTTATTTCAAACTCCAAGCCATGTATTTTAGGTTCATCGGCACATTAATTTGATTAAGTAGGCCAACTGCTGACAAGCTATAACACAGTTAAAATCTGGATCCATTATGTAAAGTTTATGTTTAGCTTAAAAAACTGATGTTTCTTATTTGGTGTAAACAAGTCTCTTCCCCCCTCCCCCCAAAGCCCCTTAAAATTAAAAGAAGTACAGGACTGGGGCACCTGGGTAGGTCAGTTGGTTAAGCATCCAACTCTTGGTTTTGGCTCAGGTCATGATCTCACAGTCCGTGAGATCAAGCCCCACATCATGCACTGTACTGGCAGCGTGGAGCCTGGTTGGGACTTCTATTTTCCTCTCTCTCTGTCCTGCCCCACTCACTCTGTCTCTGTCTCTCATAAATTAATAAACATGGGGCGCCTGGGTGGTTTAGTCGGTTAAGCATCCAACTTTGGCTCAGGTCATGATCTCGCAGTTTGTGGGTTCCAGCCCTGCATCGGGCTCTGTGCTGACAGCCCAGAACCTGGAGCGTGCTTCAGATTCTGTGTCTCCCTCTTTCTCTGCCCCTCCTCTGCTCATGCTCTGTCTCTCAAAAATGAATGAATGTTAAAAAATAAAAAATTTAAAAGAAAATATATAAATAAACTAAAAAAAAAAAGCACTTTGCTTTATAAGAAAATGAGAAGTACAGGACTGAATATTTATATATTCTTTATATAATATCTATCTTCCATTTCAGTTCTCAGGTTGATTAAAATCCTATTTTAAGCTCTTCCTTCAACCCACTGTAATTTTTCCTGTAAGCCATAATTAAGTTAGTTGATGCTTTTGTGGGAAAGCAAATAGTCTTGAATGTGAAAAGGCTGCATGGACCTCTATTTAGTTAGTAGACACTGTTATTAAAATGGCATGTGGTCATCTAAGTCTTTGAAAGCATCAGCTGAGTTGGAGCTCAAGCTTCCGGTTTTAGTTAATTTGTGTGCCTAGCATCCAAAGCAGAGTGAGGGAGTCAGAACTCTAGCAGCTGATACTCAGAAAGACATCTGATAGCTGAGAGGGTCACTTATCCATCCCCCATCCATCCCTTCCCTGGTATGTTCCAGTTACTGTGTGTGTGAATATGTACAGGATGAGGTGGGAAGCATCCTTGTGAATGATTACGACTGAAAGCAATAATCTTGATCTGTGGGGAAATTTAGCTGAGTTGTACCTGTGCTGGTGAATGTGACATTTAGGGGAAAAGGGTCAGGGATACAGAATGCAGGAAATGGTTCTCTTACGTTCGCTGACAATGTGACTGGAACTCGCTAAGCATACAGTGGTCAAATCCTACAAAGTCTGTTCATTTCCTTTCAGCCTGAGACTTGCAAGGGGGACAGAAGTAAAACCTATCAATAAAGGATTATTCAGGAGGCCCCTAGAATGAACTGAAACCTAAACTCACTGATGTATGTGTGTTATTAATTACATCTCACAGATGAAGAAACTGACGCTCAGACAATCACTCGCCCAAGGTTTCAGAGTTGTAGGTCATGAGATCAGGACACAGGCAGGTCTAATTCCAGTGTTGCTGGCTTCTTCCCTCCCCAACGTGGTCCCTTGTTAGTAGGCTTTGTATGAGGTAGACACGTGAGAATCTGTGTAATCTTTAAGTACGACAAGACACACCTATTTAGAATAAAACACATGGAATTATCTGTCCACTCTTACAGAATTAGCCGATTAAAATGGCCCTATACTTTTAAATAATCTATGTTGCTTTATAGAAAAAAATAGTAATGGCAGACATTTGCTTTCTAGTTAGGAATCCATGCTCCCAGGCAGGAGGTGAATATTGATACATAATATACTGACATCTGACACAGAGACATGGATTTTACAGCATTGGAACTTACAATATTTATACACCCCAATTAAGCAGACTTATGATACAATAAATTTCATGTTCATAGGAAGTGGATTTCATTGTTGCATCTGACAAGGAACAAGTAATCCCTGAGTGACATCCTAAAACAGCGGGCGTATTTTAATAGGTCTACCATGCTTAGACCATGAAAAAGTGAACCAGGTCTACAAGAAATAACAAAGAGTTTTAATGAGAGGAACAAAAATAAAGAGTGAATACTTATTTCCATCAGATGTAACAACCACTACATTTTGCAGATAGGGTAGGGGTAGCAAAAATGTCATAAGCTTATGTTTTGTACTATTGCTGCATTGGGGAGGTTGGAGGGGAAGTTCTTAAATACTGCCCGGAGAGTTAATAAACTTGGCCTGGATTTGAAAGGGCTGAATTTCCTAATGTTTCAGAAATTGAATAATTGTGCTTTGAGTGAGGCAAGAAGGGAATCTCAGCTTCCCTCAAATTGAAGCTTCACCTTGAAAGAGGTGAGTCTGATCCTAAAATGACTTGAAGTCAACTGGGGTATCTGGGCCAGCGTACCCCACTTGTGTCCATGCAGGGCCCTGTCCCTGTCCCAGAAAGCACTCCCAACCTCTGTACCTATAGTATCATTCCTCCGGTCAGCCCCTGGGCCTCTTCACCAGAGTGAGCTTCTCTCTCCCACTCGGAGGATACTTGTTTTCCTCGGAACTTCCTTTCCATGTCCTACACACTCTCCTGTGTTCTCTTTCTGTAGCCCATGTTCCCGCTCTGGCTGTACCTGGCACCCAGCTCTCTGATGGCCATGCCTCTCTCAGAGCTCCTCCCACGCTCCCCACAGGGCAAACGGGTGGGTGTTGGGGTACTGGCATTCCTCTCCTGCATTCTCTGAGGCTTCTGCCACCTGACTTCCCCTTCTCTGCCTCTCTGTATCCTCACAGCTCTGTGATTCCTTACCAGGCTCCTCACACCAGACTCTCCTTCTTACTCACCCTCCACTTCAGGGAAATCGTGCCACAGGGGTCCTCACTGGGTGTCTCCAGCTCTCGGGAGGACACTTCCTTGGTTCCTCACGGATTCAGCTAGCTGTGAGCTGTCTTTCCTTTTAAGCTGGCTCTTGCCTCCTCTGACTTGAATTAACATAACCTCCTTTCTCCAGCCTTTTTCTGGCTCATTCTTTCTATTCTTCTAAGTGAGACTGGGCATAACGTTTTCAACTATGATTTTGTCTTCTACACATCCATCTTTCCACTGACGATCTAAACACTGCGAGGTGATACTCAAAAAATACACCTTTATTGTAAACACAGAGTCAGAAAGAGAAGCAATGGTATGCCTTCAATGGAAATGGATGGAGGTATTCTAATTCTGGCAGTTTTCCAATATGTAGCATTCTGGTCATACGTGACACAGACCTGCCGGAGGCAGTTTGAGTACCGAGCTTTCTAGAGGGTGACCTTCCTAGATTCAACTGCTTCTTGAGAATTTATTCTCTGTTGATGCAGAGGCATGGAGAATGTGGTAAAAACTAAAGAAGTACAACTGTACAAGGCAAGAATAGGCATTCAATAAATTGTAAATGAGAGAATTCACAAATGTGTGACGTATAGAAAGAAGGGCCATGGTCCTAATAACCACTTTGTGGTTTTTTGTGGTTATAGATGGGGAACCTGGGTTCATTTTAGTAGATGTCTTTGGACCGTGTAGTTTAAGGTTTACGTAAGTCCTGGAAACTACTGAGGAAATTCACTTATGCCATGCGGAGATTGGAGTTTCAAAACGGTAGAAGTGTTTGTAAGTGATACTTATGAGGACTGGTTACAAGTACTTGGAAATCCTAGGCACACAACCCCCATTCCCCCACGCACCACAAATCAGGTCTCCTAGTGTGACAGGTAAAGTGTTTATTCACTGGTACCTCGGATGAAATGATTCACCTTGTGTTTGCAGATTTATTTCCAGGGGGCGGTTTCTTCACCAAGGAGCAGATGTGGATTTTGTTTTTCCTTTTGAAAAATAATCTTTGGCTTTTAAAGTATGTATCGTAGTATCTTCATTGGCAGAGAGCTAGTGTGAGACAGCATCGGAGAATAAAACGGGACATTATTCTTGCACTGTTTTGAATTACAGAAACTGTGGTACTCGTTAAAAATGGAGGGAGGGGCAACTGAAAACATGTTTATGAAGTGCTTCACATTACTTAGATCTATCCTATGGTCTGGGAACGCTGGGAAGTCATGTGTCCAAAAGAGAGACAATTTTAGCCTTCACAGGGCTAGCTCATTTCAGTCTGAGGGACAGTTTCTCTGAGAAGAATAAAGACTATCTGAGGCAGTGCACCAAACCTTGGAGGCAATACACACTAGTGCACAAGACTATGAATCTGACCTGGAAAGCAGTGCATGAGATTGTGAATTCGACTTGGAAACTAAAAAGCTTTGGGAATGGTTCATATCAAACCCGGAAATGAAGAGTTTGGAAGTGGCATCTTCAAGTGGACAAAACAATAGACTGGATATGAAGAGACTTGAATGTTAGCCTTTAGTCACTAATGAGCTTTGTGAGAGTAGGCAAGCCTTCCGTTTCCTTATCTGGAACCTTAGAACTAGCATTTTCCGGACATTAGTTTTTTTTAATGAGGCCATTTTGTTTTCTTTCAAACCAAAGCTTATACCTAAGTCTAATTAAGTAAAACAGTTCAAGACAGAATCATCTCCTTGGAAGCTGCCAAGAGGGAAGCCCAGGACTGTGGCCAGAAATACTGTGGCCCCCAACTCCCCTGGAGGTATCACCTTACTTCCACCAAGCGGCATGAGAAGTCAATAGGAACGTTCTGGAGAGATGGGAGCTGAAGTCTCTTGAGTTCTGATTTGTTACCACTGAACGTGGAACTCTGCCGTGCTTGACAGGACCACCCACCAGGAGCAACCAGGAATTACAACAAGGATGGATCTGCGCCTAAAGACCACAGTCTCGGTTATCTTAACATAACGTCTGATGTTAGGAGAGGGTTTGTGGGACAATTTAGAAATCAGCTGTAAGCTCAAAATACATTTTGAAAGCTCTAGCTTTGCATCTCCTTCTTGAGGCACCTTGCTTTCGTGAGCCCACAGCAGTTTCTACTTTGCAATGCACCTTCATAGGTGTTGTCTTCAGTGCGTGGGGTGGGGGTGGGGGGTGTTGGAAAGGGTGTGGGGCGGGGGAAGCCCTCACTGCCCCCTACTGTCCTGGAGAAGGCGGCTCTGTGGGGAGGAGCGCACATCTTTCAAAGGGTTCTTTCCCATCAAGAAAAGCGAAGAGAGTAAACTACTTCTGTCTGAATCTTGATATAAATTAAGTTTTCACAGTGGTAACCTTGAACCTTTAGACAGAAAGTCTTGACAAAACTCTCTCTCCTCCTGGTCAGGAACAGCTTAGTCCCACGTATGGAAGGACTTGCAAATTTATACACTGTTCATTTTATAGCCCAGACTAGGCATCCATGATTCAGTTATGTAACACAGCTTACATGCTCTAAGCCACCTTCCCTTGTTTTCTCCTCCTGCAACAGAAGGCCGTGGGGAGAGAAGGGAAACAGGCTGATTTGGGGACAGAAGTGGTTTCTTGAAAGGGACAGAGAGCAGATCAGCTTAATAAGTCATTATGAATTAAGCCCCAATTTTTTAAGTTTGGGAAGGAAACTGTGGAAATATTCAGCAATTTCATACTTGATCTCTGTATCATCCCCCAACATAAGGCACAGTCATAATTTTATGAAGACAGGAAAAAGTTTAAAAATGGGAGAGGAGCTGAAGCTGACATATGAAAGAGAAATGGAAACTGGAGGGAAATACTATGTTGCTTAAAAACTCATAACATGAGTGGCTCAGTCAGTTAAGCATCTGACTTCAGCTCAGGTCATGATCTCACGGTTTGTGGGTTCGAGCCCCGCATCGGGCTCTGTGCTGACAGCTAGCTCAGAGCCTGGAGCCTGTTTCAGATTCTGTGTGTGTGTCTCTCTCTGACCCTCCCTCTGCTCACGTGTCTCTCTCTCTCTCAGAAATAAATAAAAACATTTTAAAAAATAAAAAAAAAAAACCCATAACATGTAAGGCTAGGGTGAGGTATTTGTACTTATTACTAGATGCAGGAATTTATTTTCCCAGCATTCTATTTCCTTAAAGGGAGGCGAAATCAGCTACCTGCCAACGGCTCCTATTTACAAATGACAGTTACTTCATATTTTGATTTCTAACTTTATTTTGGTCCCTAAATTCACATTTTTTTAGTGTTTCTTTCTGTTCTGCTCCTCTGACCTAGCCTGGAAAATTTGAAGAACATTTCTTTCTTTTGTTTTGCCACACTAATAAGGCTTTAACATTCTTTTCCTCAAACTCCAAATATAAAAATAATGATATTTTCAAAAGGCATGTATTAAGGAAATTCTCATTTGCAATGAGATAACACTGTCACAATTAAAATTCAAAAATCAAAGCAATTTAAGTTTTCAATTTTTTTCAAGTTGTTTACTTTAGAAATTATTTAGTGTTTATCACATATGGAAAACTTATAAGTGCAGACTGTGTTTTATGGCTTAGAAGAGGCATCCATGACTTACTGCTAACAAATACAGTTCTTGATAATGACACTTCAGTCTAGAACTCATACTGCCTTACAGAACACTCATCCAACGCACCAAGTGCTTGAGCTCAAATACGCATCAACTTAGAGGTGTGAAGAGTTAAGGCAGCTTCCAAAAGCTGTTTTGTTTTCCATCCATAGTCTGTGTTCTGTTACAATTTGATGCTCGCGAGCTCATGTTGAATGTTTTGTGATTCGATGCGCACTTTAAGAAGAAAAGCAAGTCTCACTAAATATATGTAAGCCAGATAGAAGCAAAGATCACCAAATATGTTTGACAGCAAACAAATATAGCACAACAAAACTTCAGTACTCTTATCTGTTTTGGTGTTTTAATCCCAAAGCAATTCAGAAATGTTTTAGCAGTTAAATAAAATCATCTAGTGATTTCTAGAACACAGCATAGTACAAATAAATAGAAATATAATCGTCAACATGATGTAACAATATATTTGCGATGTCTTATGTAGAATCTATAATAAAATTCCTTTCCTTTCCAAGATTATTCTTAGCTGATCTTTTAAAAATATACATACATTATTTCAAATATTAGTTTTCCAATATGAAGTGTTCTGTAACCTAGCAAGCTAATTCTTAAATGCATACTCATGTGTTAGGCACTGTTTTTGGCTTGTATGTGTTTTATTTCATTCAGTGTTTACAACAACCTTATGAAGTAGGGATTCTTATTACTGTAATCTGACATATGAGGAATTTGAGGACATTATGTAACTTGTTGAAGATCAAACAAACAGTGATGATGAGGACAAGATTTGAACTCAGACAGTCTGACTTCCAAACCACCATATTCAATCATTACACTTTACTTCATGGATTCAGACCAGAGCTAGATGATTTCTGTAGGAGGTATAAGGGAAAAAAATATATATATACAATTTTATTGAAATAGTTCCCTCCTCTAGAACTCTATTTCCTCCATCGGAAATAGTTAAGGCTTAAAAATGAAAGAAAAGGAGTCAGATATGACTTTCTCTAACAAAGAATCATCATCTGAGAAGCAATTTTGGTATTTATAAGAACTACTTTAAAACCTTCCAAATTACTGAAATGTCTCATGGTTTTCTGGAAATGCAGTTCAGTAGAGGGGACAGAGCTCGTTCAACACCATGGCTACCACTGAAGTTTAATACGTTTCATCTTCTATTTTGGCCATAATGACAGAATATTATGCCACCGTATGGTAACAATAACCTCAATGGATGTCAGGAAACTGTAGCAATCATATATAAGAAGATGATTCAAGCATTTGGGCATTTCTTCAGAGTTTTGAATTAAGCCAGGGAGACCCAGAAGATCCACTTGTGAACTGGATCTTAAAGGACCCCCAAACTTACAGTTCTATGGAAAGTTCCATTAAGTCTAGTATCCCCCCTTGGAGGATATATCGTAGGATTCGGGGTCTTACTGATTTTCTTGTTTGAAGGCACTTTGGGAATTTGGAACCGGAGCAGGTTTTCTGAGGTGCCTGAATCACAGAAATTAAGCACTAGACAGGACCTTGGGAATCACCTTGTCTAACTCTTCATAATTTTGCCAATGAAGACACCAAAGAGCAGAGACGAAAGGTGTGTCTGGGGTTACAGACCCTGTCAGTGATAAAATCACAACGGAAAGCAGGTTCTCTGGCTCAAAGTTCAGATATTTTAGTTGACTTAGACCTCATACTCATCACAGCCTCTGTCCTTTTATATCTGTGGGCATGGGTCTGCGGTACTTCCTTCTCTGTCCCGTACCAGGAGTCTGTAGCTGAGAGTGCCACCCTGGCTCACAGTGTTGTGGCTCTGTGACTGAACAATCAAGCCCCTCTGACATACCACATAACTAAAACACAACGTCAAATATGATGCACAGTACAACTAGACATTGTCTTAACGTTGTTGCACCTCCTGGAACATTGGCGAATATTCGTTATTGTGACTGGTTAAATAAATATATAACCATCATCTTATTTTTACCATATCTTGAAGAAGCATGGATGGCGAAAAACAGGATATAAAATAAGTTTTCATTCTTTACTATCAACTTAAGTGTAGACTGTGGGGAAATATTCTATTTCCAGTGATGGTCTCCAATAATCCCTACTTGTAAAAGCAGAAAAGGAGACTGACTGAGAAGTTTCTATGACCATAAGAATGAACAGGCATTATCCATTCTATTGAGGACCCAGCTCAGGGCTGTGTCATACAGAGAAGTGCCACATACCAGGAGCAGCTGCAGCAACAGCACCAGCAAAAGCAACATGTGTTGTTGGGCCTCTGGTTTCCAGGTGCTTGAGACACAGCAGGTGCTCCTTCATTTTGTGACTGCTGTCTTTTTCGCATTTCAGCTGCTTCAGTACCCAACTGGATGAAAGAAGAGAGAAGACATTAAGGTATGAAGAACTCAAGGGAAAAGATAAATAGCTCATGCGGAAGGGGACATACTTTAATTAGGGGGAGCAGATAAATTAAGAAAAGGTAGAAACGGGGAGCCTGGGTGGCTCAGCCGGTGAAGTGACTGACTCTTGGTTTCCGCTCAGGTCATGATCTTTCAGTTTGTGAGTTCGAGCCCCGCCTCAGGCTCTACGATGATGGCGTGAAGCCTGCTTGAGATTCTCTCTCTCCTCCTCTCCCTCTGCCTGTCCCCTGCTCATGCTCTATCTCTCTGTCTCAAAATAAATAAATAAATAAACTTTAAAAAATAAAGAAAAGGTAAAAATGAATAAGCTTTAGCAGTCAAAAATTCTCAAGAATACATTTTTAAGAGAATATCTTAAACGCTTTTGGACAAACTTCTACGCACTATTATCTGCTACATAAAACTATTATAACGATGGTGCAACAGAGTCAAAATCAGTTGGTAAGGTAAATATGATAAAGTTTAAAAATTTAACTTCTTTCTTTACTAAAGAATGATTTCATCTGCTTTCCTTTCTGAACACCTTTAAATGATTGTGGCAGGTGTACATTAGCTTGTTTCTCCACTGATGTTTACGGTCGGGTTAGCTGAGCTTTACAAATCAGGTTGCAGGGTTTCCAACTATGTAACATTGTGAGGCAGATCAAGTTTGTTTCTGGTGTTCGCTCAGCTTCTTTTAAATTTTTTTTAATGTTTTATTTATTTTTGAGAGAGAAACAGACAGTGTGATCAGGGGAAGGTCAGAGAGAGAGGGAGATACAGAATCTGAAGCAGGCTCCAAGCTCTGAGCTGTCAGCACAGAGCCCGATGCGGGGCTGGAACCCATGAACCGTGAGATCATGACCTGAGCCGAAGTCGGACGCTTAATGGCCTGAGTCACCCAGGCGCCCCTCTGAGCCTCTTTTTAAACACTGCATCTTGGGGTGGGCATCTGGGTGGCTCAGTTGGTTAAGTGGTTAAGCATCCGACTTCAGCTCAGGTCATGACCTCACAGTTCATGAGTTGGAGCCTCGCACTGGGATCTGTGCTAACAGCACAGAGCCAGTGTCAGATCCTCTGTCCCTCCCTCTCTATGCCCCTCCCCTGCTTGCTCTCTCTCTCTCTCTCTCTCTCTGTCTCTCTCAAAATAAATACATAAACTTCAAACAACAAAAACACCGCATCTCCTTTTTGATACATCTGCCTCGCCCTGTGGGGCCCTAATCTTGGTAATACTGGCAAAGCGCCCTTTTCTGTTAGGAGTCCATGTTGCAAAGGCACCACCACCTTTCCACCACCACCTGGATTTGTGTTCATTCAGTACAGAATGGTGGAAAGATGAGAAGTCCTAAAATCCAGGGAAATTACTTTGGTGGAATGTATATAACATGTCAAATGAGAAAAACATCAGGGTACAGGACACACACTACCTGTGACCTTACGGAGCAGGCCACATGAGCTGTCTTATTGGTTATAAGACCAATCCTGATCTAGCACTTGGTTGAGTATAAAAAATAAAAAAATAAAGCTTTGTTTTAGTAGAATAATATCAAGTATAGCATGACCTCATAGAAAAAGAAATGATGCATGATGTTCTTCATAATATGCAATGTATGTATATCATATACATACAACATCATGTGTGACAGCAATACTTATTAAAACCATAATGTACTTTGTTTTAGTATTGTGAGGTCATGCATTCAAAATTATGCTTTCATGCATTGATTTTTTAAAAATGTTTTTTAAATTTATTTCTGAGAGACAGTGTGAGCAGAGGAGGGTCAGAGAGAGAGGGAGACACAGAATCTGAAGCAGGCTCCAGGCTCTGAGCTAGCTGTCAGCACAGAGCCCGACTTTGGGCTCGAACCCACGAACTGTGAGATCATGACCTGAGCCGAAGTCAGACGCTCAACCAACTGAGCCACCCAGGCACCCCTGGTTTTTTTAAATTGGAGAATAAAATACATCTTAAGGTTTTTTTCTATGTTCATGTAAGGGATAGAGTTAAAATTTTCATGGGTCAATGCTTATGTATTCTTATAGCATTTCCAGTTAAAAGGTTAACAATATATACTCCACTTCAGTCAGAAGAGAACAAAGAGGGAAGGAGTGAAATATTAGAATCAAGTAAGTATTGAATGATAAACTCTGATTTTGAACTTAATGACTGTCTCAAGTAAAACCCCATGTTTCTCTGTTTAGAATAGTCTAGAACTAAATTCAAGACTGCATAAATTAAGGAAATGGAAGGGTTGCTCTTCCTTCCACTAACAATGTTTTTATATGCATCATAATGTCCCCACATTGTTCAATCTAAGAGTCCTTTTATCATCATCTCTGGGCCTATCCCCACCTGTGACACAGCGACCACCCTATCCTCTCTGGAATGCTTTCTTCTCGTGCCTTCCTGGGTACCACACTCATCTGTTTGCATTCTATCTTACTAGTTACTGTCTATTTTGTTATTTCCTTTCCATCTCTCTCACCTCCAAATTTTGGCTGGCCACCGTATTTGGTCCCTAGAATTCTTCTCTGTCATTTTTTATGATGAACTTTTATAGGACCTACCTGCTTACTGGTGAGAATTCTCAAATTGATAAGGCAGTAAAGATGACTTTCCTGAATTCAGGACTCAGATATCCAACTACCTACCTGATGTCTCCACTTGGCTTTCTCATCTCACCATCTCAGTCACAACATGTTCCAATCTGATGCCTTCCTTCTTCACTAATTTGTTCCTCCCACAATTCTCCCACTTTTAGTAAATGAAAAGATTTATCTTTCTAATCATTCAGACCAAATGGGGGGAAAACCCTGTGGAATCATCCTGACTCCTCTCTGTCATTCAGACCCCCCACATCAGCACATCAGCAAATGCAAGCCCTCCTAACTGCTCCCTTCCACCCCTCTTCTGTTTTTACTACTCCTCATCTTTTCTCTTCCTATTCCAGTCCATTCTAGTCTCAACAGAGCAGCCAAAGTGAGTTTTTTATTTTTTTAATTTATTTTTAATTTATTTTTTATTTATTTTCAAAGTGAGTTTTTTAAACCCAAGGAGATGACTTCAGCAAGGGCTCTTCCACCTAAATCCACTCTAAATATTCCAGTGGCTTCCCATTTTACTCAGAGTAAAAGCCAGCAGTTCTGCAATCTGGTCCTTCATCACTTCTCAGAGTGCATGTCCTTTTCTCTCCTCCTCAGTCACTCTTTTTAACAACAATGGCCTCCTCAACCATGCCTGGGATAATCATGTGTCAGGGCCTTTGCACTGGCTGTTCTGCACTCAGTGCTTAACTTCATCCTTACTCATACGTTACATTTTCAGTGGAACTTTCCTGCTCTTTATTGAAAATCACACCTCCCTTACTCCACCCCCAGCATGACCTATCCACCCTTGTTTGTTTAACTAACTAGAAAATAACTTCCATGAAGGTATTTTGTCTGTTTTGTTCATTGTTGTAACAATGCCTGGCACACAGTAGGTAACAGAAAACTGTTTGTTGAGTGGTGAATTTTACAAGCCATTTCATTAATGACAAGAAAAACAAGCTCTATCACATTCAACACTGAAAAGTATTAATTTCCTAGCCAATGCAATACAATAAGAAAAAGTAAATAAGGACTGGAAAGGAAATCACATATGTTAATATTTACAAGTGATATGGTTGTCTACAAAGAAATTCCCAGAGATTCAACAAAGTTATTAGAGACAGTTCAAGAAGGATACCAGGTTGAGCTTTAAAAATCAATATATTTTGAATATACTACCAATAACTAATTATAATATATCAAAAGGAAGAAAGGCATCACACAAATGAGTTAAAAATTTCTCAAAACGCAACTGGTAGTATTTCTAACAAAAGGTGTGTAAGAGCTTTATGAAAATGTTACAAAACTTTACCAAAAAACATAAAATAAACCTGGATACAGAATTAGGTTGTTTTCTCAAGCAGGAAAATGGAATATCTTCAAAATGTTAATTGTCCCAAATTATTCTATAAATTCAATGATTGTAATAGAAATTCTAATTTAATCATTCATGGGATGCAACAAAGGGATTCTGAAATTTGGGTGGAAGAATAAAGAGCTGAAAGTAACCAAGCTATTTCTGAAAACAAGAACAAGTGGGGGTATCATGTCAATAATATAAATCAATAATAGTTATGACAGTATGTCATTGGCATGGGGATACATAAGCAGATCAGGAGAATGGAATCTGTATAGAGCTGAGACACAGACTCAAGCATATTTGCCATCATGACTTCCATGATTAGAGGATGCTTCCATTACCATTCAGCAAAAAATTCAATACGTGGTGTTGAGACACTTAGATTATATATGCAAAACAATCACATTTCTAAGTTAGAACACACACACAAATAAACTTCAGATGAATCAGGCATAGGTGTTATACACATGATAAAAATATGACAAGAAAATATCGAAAAAAGCTTTTGTAGTTTCTAAGCAGGAAAACGATTTCTTAGAAGACCAAGCAAAAAGGAAAACATTATTTTTGATATAGTCTAACTTATCAAAAACCTTTGAACAAATAAGATAACATAAATAGAATTAAAAATGAGAACCAGACCAGAAGATACAAAGCATTATTGTCTGTAATATATAAGTAACACATCACAATTGAAAAATACAAATAACCTAATAGAAAAGTGGGCAAAGGAGACGTTATTAATCTAACCCTGAATTAGATTAATAAATGCTCAAAACTAGTAATCAATTCAAATAAAACAATTATTCCATAATCAATTTTCCCGCAGTGAAAAAGTCACAGGGTACCAATTTTGAGAGAGTACGTGGTAAATGAAAGCTCTCATACAATCATGTTGAAGAATAATACTGGCTACACGGCAATGTAGCTAACAAATTCCAGTCCCACATGAATCCTCTGGAGAAACTTTCACATATGCATATAAAGACATTAATTATAGTATTTTTGATACCTTAAATGGGACACATTCCATATTTTCATCTTTTCAGGAATGAATAAAAATGGCGATCTCCTTATACTGATGATATACAACACAACACTTAAAGTGAGTAACTTAGATCTATAGGATTCAACATGGAAATTGTAAAATAACACTGAATGGAAAAATAGCTGCAAAATATTAACATGATTATTATGATGTGTTATTAATGTAATTATTATTAACATACTAGCAACATATTGGTAACATATTTATTATTATAACACAATTTCCATAAGTATATAAAACAATACCTTTTATTTTTCTCTGGATAATATACATAGTAAAGTAATAAAAGTATGAAACTAGATCCATGACTTTGGATGGGAATGTGACTGGAAAAGAAGGGGTTTTTAATTTTATCTGATCATTTATTTTACAAAGACATGAAGCAATAACAAAATAATATTTGTTTAATTGGAGTATTGTACACAGGAGTATTTGTTTTATTATGTCTTGCCCTTATCTATACTTCATTGTTTCCCTCAGAAATCGTCCCCCCCCCACACATACACACATAAATATAATACAGCTTTATACCAGACAGAGGTCCTTATATATATCTTATCCCAAGTTTGCAGGGAGATTCACCTTCTTGAGAACTGAACACCTTAATTTTCTCACCGTTAAATATTTAATTTTGGAAAATTTGTAGAGAAATGCCATGTTGGGTGCACTGTTGTGGTTTAAAACCACTGAGAAGGAGTTCAAATATTATGTTAGATTTGCACTGCCTTTCGCTGTCTCCTAAGTCCTTTGGCTCATTAGAAAAAGAAAAACCCACAGGTGAATGGCTTCTTTGTGCTTTTCTGAGGTAATCGGGTATGTTGTGTCATAAACATTTTCCTTCCGGCAAAAATAAATTTACTACTCACAGATTTCTCTTGTGTACGTACCCCCACCATTTGAAGCAGGTTGCTTCTATTTATCTGACTGGTCTGTATGTGTCCCTGAATACTGGCAGTTCGGTATTTATATTCGGTAATATATCAGCTGTGTTTAGAGTCTGAACTTCTCCTGGGCAGCCTGGCATACAGCTATATATAAGGAAAACAGTCTGTTGACATATTTTGCTACATAGCTGCACTGTCCAAAGAATTACACGCACAGAGAGGGGGAAGAAAAGGGATCTAGAGAGCTCCTAGGTGACAGTGCTCTCTCTGGGCGAACAGGCACGGCAAATAGTGGCTACTCCCATCCTGGAACCCTCGCGTCTACTTCCCGTGTGCCCTTCTAAACCCCAGTGCTTAACAGAATTCACTGGGGTTTATTTGTACATACAGAAGGCATGATCTGCATAACTGTTATATTTTAACTTTTCTAGAGTTTGCTGATTCTAGTTTTTTTTTTATGCTTATTTATTTTTGAGAGAGAGACAGAGAGAGAGAGAAAGAGAGAGACAGAGCATGAGCAGGGGAGGGGCAGAGAGAGAGGGAGACACAGAATCCCAAGCAGGCTCCAGGCTTTGAGCTGTCAGCACAGAGCCCGACGCGGGGCTCGAACTCCGAAATGGTAAGACCATGACCTGAGCTGAAGTTGGAGGCTTAACCGGGAGAGCCACCCAGGCCCCCTCACCCCCACCCCCCTGACTGATTCTAGTTTTAACCAAAACTAATTTTCTCAATAACATTAAGGAAAAAAGAGAAGAAAATGTTTTGCAAAAGGGTGCAAAACCAAGGATGAAAACTCTCCAACACTTTTGAATATCTGAAGGCCAATTCTTTTTCCCTTCGCTCAACCTCCCTAGGGAGAACGGTCAAGAAACTATTTAATTTCACCGTGTAGAGGAGAATGAGGTAGGGGAAACTGGTTTCTCTTTTGTAGAGAGGGACATACCTGTGCATGAAATGGGACTTGAGACTCTGAGCTGTGAGGCCCTGGAACGTGGGAGCATGGGCCGTGCCATCCCACGCTGCTCCTCTCACACTGGCCACCTTGGAAAACACTTCATTCAGCTCTTACAGTGAGGTGCTGGGAAAGCTGTTATGGAATAAAGATTAGTCCTGGAGCGTCACCATGTCCCCCTCAAAACTTAGGCAAATTTGCTAGCAAGGAAAAACCCATAAATCTGAGGTAGTGATGAGGGAAGGCTTTTTGGGGTTGTTGTTGGGCATTACTTGTATCCTCTAAAAACAAGGAAGACGGGGCGCCTAGGTGGCTCACTCGGTTAAGCGGCCAACTTGTCCAACTTTGGCTCAGGTCATGATCTCTCAGTTTGAAGTTTTGAGCCCCGTGTCAGGCTCTGTGCTGACAGCTCAGAGCCTGGGGCCTGCTTCAGATTCTGTGTCTTCCTCTCTCTCTGCTCCTCCCCAGCTCACACTCTGTCTCTCTCTCAAAAATAAACAAACATTAAAACATGTATTAAAAATTTTTTTAAACTAAAAAATAAATAAAACCAAGGAGGAAAATTCTGATCTCATTTCCTCCTGATCAGTTTTATTCTATGTTGCTTTTTCCCTTTTCCAGGATCGCATGCAGTGATGAAAACCATCTTTACACAACAAAAGTAAGTATCAGTAAGTGGGACTACATCCGACTATTAAAGCTTCTGCACAACAACAGAAATAATCACCAAAATGAAAAGACAACCTATAGGATGGGAGAAAATCTTTGCAAACCATATATCTGATAAGGAGTTAATTTCTAAAATATATACAGATCTCATATAACTGAATAACAAAAAATAACAACCCAATAAAAAAATGGGCAGAGGAACTGAATAGGCATTTTTCCAAAGAAGAGATTTATTTGAATGCCAGCAGGTACATGAAAAGACACTCAACATCACTAATTATCAGGGAAATGCAAATCTAAACCACAACGCGGTATCAACTCACACCTGTTAGATTGTCTATTAACAAAAGGACAAGAAATGACAAGTATTGTTGAAGATGCGGAGAAAAGGGAACACTCATGTGCTGTAGGTGGGAATGTAACTTGGTTTAGCCACTACAGAAAACAGTGTGGAGGTTCCTCAAAAAATTAAAAATAGAATTACTGTATGATCCAGCAATCTCCCTTCTGGGTATATGTCCAAACAAATAAAAAAGAGGTATAGAAAAGATATCTGAACTCCCATGTTCTCTGTAGTTGCATTATTCACACTAGCCAAGAGATGGAAACAACCTTTATCAACAGATGAATGGATAAAGGAGATGTAGTTTATATATAACATGGAATATTATAGAGAAAGAAGGAAATCCTGCCATTTGCAACAGCATGGATGGACCCCAAGGGCAAGGTAAGCAAGATAAAGCAGACAGAGAAAGACAAATATTGTATGCTATCCCTTATGTGTGGAATCTAAAAAAGCTGAACTTGAAAAAAAAAAAGCTGAACTTGTAGAAAGAGAGTAGAGTGGTGGTTTAGGGGCTGAGTGTGGAGGAACAGGGGAGATGCTAGTCAAAGGTACAAACTTACAGTTAGAAGATGAATAAAATTTGGAGTCTATAGCATTGTGCTCATAGTTAACACAGGAGCACAATGCCATAGTGTTATATATATTATATACTTCAAGATTGCTAAGACACTAGACCTTAAATATTCTCACCATATAAAAGAAATGATAATTATGTGACATGATGGAGGTGTTAGCTAATGCCATGGTGCTAATCGTATTGCAATATATAGATGTATCAAACTAACACTTGTACACTTTAATGTACACATCAAATACAGCTCCATGCAGAAAAAAAAATCCTTACGGTTTGAGCAATGAACAAAATAAAACAAGATGAAATGTGAAAGGTAAATATAAGGATATGAACTTGGATCTAAAAAGTCTTCATAAGACTAGAAGGGGAGAAACATGGCTTAGAAGGAGTTTATGAAAAATTCCAGGTGATTTACTGGACAATAAATTCGGTATTAATCAACAGTACTATGTAAACAAAATAGTTAATGAAAACAGAATGCATTAATAGAAACATGTTTTCTAAAACAAGCTGGTGACAAGTCTTCTCTGGACTGGTTAAATGGTTATGTTTAATTCTAGCCACAAATTAAGAAAGAAATTGAAATATGATCAGAAGACCAGAAAGAAGACAGCGCAAAAACAAACAAACAAACAAACAAACAAACAAAACAAAACTCTCAAAAATGTCTCGTATGAATACTATTTTTAAAACAAAGGTGTTTGGTCTAATAAAGAAAAGTCAGACAATCAGAATCATACTTTTCTAACATTTGAAGTGACATCAGGTAGGAGAGAGTATAGATCTGCTTTGTAAGCTCCCAAATGTTAGAAGATGGATTGACGAACAGAAGCAATTAAGACTCTTGCTTCCACATATGGAAAGTCTGTCTGATGGTCAGACGAGATTTTCATTTATCTGTGAGGTTAGTTATCAAGCCAAGTATTCTTGAGCATTCAAATGGAGGGGCACCTGGATAGCTCAGTCGGTTAAGCAGCCGACTTCGGCTCAGGTCATGATCTCACCGTTCGTGGGTTTGAGCCCCGCGTTGGGCTCTGTGCTGACAGCTAGCTCAGAGCCTGGAGACTGTTTCAGATTCTGTATCTCCCTCTCTCTCTGACTCTCCCCTGCTCATGCTCGCTCTCTCTCTCTCTCTCTCTCTCTCTCAGAAAAAAAAAAACAACAAAAAACATCTAATGGAGGCTGGACAACCCTTTGAAAGGGGTTGCTTTACAGAGGCCTCAATTTTACTTGGATGGTTACAGACAAAAGATATCTTAATTCTGAGATTATTGTTCTTGAAAAGGGCTGCCCAGGCTAACTACTCTCTTCAAAATACATTGGGGAAACAGAGGGAAGTCCTTGTTATCAATTTCTACACTCTTATAGATTACACTGTCAGTTCTTAAGCATTGATTAATATTATATTAATATTATTCTTCATCTTTTTAATTCATACAGTTTCCCAAAAGAATTGTAGAACTCTTAAGAGGAAATATATATGATATATGATATCAATATCATATATATATTGGTTTCCCTGGAATCTAGTGGTAATTTCTATGCACAGTACATGCAAAATATATACTGAATATTTTGATGGTGAACTCAGGAGACTCCTCATATTAAAAAATATATATATCTTTTTCCCAAGGCAGAGATTTCAAATTTTTACATACAATTCTTATAGCTCTAAGACATATTGTCAAGTTTGAACAGTGCTCTTTATCCTTTCCAAAAGTATCCCTTTGGGATCAACAATAATAGAATAGTACATCATTATTACTGTAAAGGTCAAACAGATTGACTACGTAAAGTAACTTGGAACAAATTTTTATAAATATAGCAAGCATCTAATAAGTGACAGCTCCTCCTAAGATAATACTGGAGAGGGCTGGTTCAATGTTACCAGGGAGGTGGTGTGGTACGCGGTTTTCAGGCTACAGATGTTGAAGATTTCCATCGCAATCTTCTTGCTGAGAGATCATTTCTTATAGGGTGGGTGGTAAAGCTTTTGTATCCATTGGGTAGAATCTTCCTATCTCAGGGATCTGCACAAAGGCTTACTCAGTGAAGAAAGAAGACTAATAGTCTGGTTTTCCATTTCACCATTAACACTGTAATTTTTATCACATGTAAATGAACGGAGTCTCAAGTGACTCAGAGTCCCCACAATCAACTCCTTATCCAACAATCAAACTTCATTATAATTGCAGCCATCTTCTCATGTTTAGTGAAAGCACTGAGATTTGCCATATAGTTGTTGATTCAGTGTTTAGCCCCAAAAAGGTATTTGCTAAATAAGCCAAATTTATCAGGGCTTCTTTAGCACCAGGGTGGACAAGGAAGCAATTCAACATGGACAGACATTTATTCCTGGTTGCAATGTATTTTCCCTGGGAAGGAAAACAACTCACTCTTCAATTTAAAATTTCTGATAACCACTCTGCTTCAGCTAAGCCTGCATTTATTTGTGTAACGGAGCAAGCTTTCAAAGTCATTTCTTGCCATGACATGTTTATCTAAAAAGAACTGTATCCAAACTAGTTTTTGCTTTTTTTTTGGGGGGGGGGAGGCTATTTTTTAGCATGCTGTTTTCAAAAACACCATTTTTGTGACTCCATTAAAACTACAAGGAACTCAAGAAATAATCTCTGTGCACTCAAAATGAATACTCCTAAGAATGTGGTTCCGGTCCATACTTTGAGTGGTTAAGTCTGACTCCATCAGTGAATGTGTCCATGTGTTTCTTCTCCTAGGTGATATATAAAGCTTGCTAAAATGTCACTGTGTTGAGGCTGCAATTCTCTCTTCACGTTGGTAATATTTTCATACATATTTATAAGTATATAAATATATAAGACTAAAATATAATTGCTGCTGTGTCTTCCTCTACCTTTAAAGTATAGAAGCAGATCAGAGTCAGCACTCTTCTTCCTCTGGCTCATGTGCATCCATTGGACCCATGTGAAAGCATTATTTAACAGGGCTGTTTGATAAGGGCACCTTGGACAGCTTTGCTGCTCGTTTCTGTCCTCAGAACGTTCTGCCATTTTTATTCCACAGAACATCACAATGTCTCTTATGATTCTGCTCTTCTCTCAACTTTCCATTTTCTTCTTTGGACTGTGCTTTTTAGAGTGCATTGGCTTGGAGGAGAAGTGTGGTCAGGAGTCACAAAGGTCTGCTTTGTCCTGGCCAGGTGGCCATGAGTAAGTGACTTCACCTCTGCTTTTGTGGGTCAAATAGGGAGATGACATTTACCTCAGTCAGTAGTCACACGGAGGAGAATACATAGTTATTGCTGTTATGACTACTAACCTTAGCAGTGCTTCAGGTGAACGGAGCTTAGTACTGTGTAATCACAATCACAATCCTTGTTCTTGTTCATGTTACTCCTAGACATCTTCTGTCTTCATGAAGATTTTTCTTCAAAATTTTAAGATGGGTTTTTAAATATAACTGCAAGGTGAGAGACTGACTCGGTAATTACTGAAGTTCTCACATTAAGAGTTAAAACTCAGGGGGCGCCTGGGTGGCTCAGTGGGTTAAGCGTCCGACTTCAGCTCAGGTCATGGTCTTGCGGTCCGTGAGTTCGAGCCTTGTGTCGGGCTCTGGGCTGACAGCTTACAGCCTAGAGCCTGCTTGGGATTCTGTGTCTCCCTCTCTCTCTGCCCCTCCCCCCTCGCACACACTCTCTGTCTCTCTCTCTCAAATATAAATAAACATTAAAAAAATTAAGAGTGAAAACTCAGGACTTTGCCATTCACAGTGTGGTCCATGGACCAGCAGAATCACTTCACTGGGAGGTCTTCAGAAATGAAGGTCTTGGGCTCCATCTCAGATTTCAAATGATTCTCCATTTTAACAGGGTTCCTTGATGATCTGCATACCAGCAAAGCCTGAGAAGCACTGATTCAGGCCAAGCTAAGTTGTGAACCTGGGGCGTTGTGATTGGTGTGTAGAGGAGCTATGTGCGTGAGTCAGAAAGACGTAGTAGGTTCTAGTTAACTACAATGCAGGAGGGAAAAAAATCACAAAGAGCTTGTTGAAATGCTATCCCTTTAGTGCTCGTCTCACTTATTCCCTCTGTCTTCTACCCCTTTGGGCAGAAATAACCACTTCCCTCTCGGCTCTGACACAGTTCTGTGTTCCTACCCATCTGATTGTAATTTGTATCCAAGCCTGTTATATCACTGGACCCTTTCTGGTATCACTGGCCCCTCGCAGAGGCGCTTCCTAAACCTGACCACTTTGCCAGACCAGCCTACTGGGAAGAACCTAGTGTTGCTCAGATTTCATGCTGTTTCATAGTTTTGCCCTTTGTGAGTTTTTCCTATGGGAGTATGAGCTCTTTGAGGGCCAAGGCCAGGCCATTCATCTTAGTAATTTCTGAACACATGAAAGAGTAATTATGTGTCTCAGTTAAGCTCCCACCAAGAACTGAAATTTCACGAACTGGGGAAAGTTCTTCCATCCACAGAGAACCATCTCTCTATTTTGGTCAGAGGAAAAAAGTTGAGGAGAAATGTCTCTCATAAAGTCTATCTCATTTTTCTTCTTAAACTGCTGGTGTCTACTAACGTTTGTGTCTTTTGGAATCTAATATAAGGCCGTATTCAACTTTATGTATAAATTTAAAAATCAATTACTTCAACGTTAACATCATCAGGATGATTATGTGGTGAAAAGCACTGTAGTTTCCAGGAACTTTCTCACGTGGGAATAAGCTTGAGAACCAGCAAGCCGAGGCAGTGTGTGTCAAATAAGCGACACGAGACAAGTAAAAGTCGACCTTCCAGCGTAGGTGAGCAGACAGGTTCCCCAACAGAAAAGGTCTGCTCTGTTAAGATGAAGAGGAAGGTCACTCAATGACCTAGCAACATCAGAAATCTAAAATACCGTACAGTAAAGTAGAGCTTTAAAAAAAAAAAAAAAAAAAAAACACCTCCACTTTTCACCAGACTTATTCAAGATTGGCTTTAGTTTGGAACAGTAGCATCAGGTTAGGGTGAATGTTTTAGAAATGGAACCAAATCTTTGCTATAAACACTGCATGGTGACAAGGAGAATCCTTAGCATATTCCTATCACTTTCACGGTGTCATTCTAGAAAATTCCATTGATTAGTATAGAATCATCATGTGTTGACTGAGGGAAGTAAAGACAGAACTTTAATGTATGTGACATACTCATTTTGAGAATCACTCAACTGCTTTTCAGAGAGTAGATATACTTATTGTTTCAATTCACACAAAAAAAGATAAAGTTATCACAAGGAAAGAAAAAAAAGACAAACTGTAAATGGGGAAAAAAGATCAGTAGAGGAAACAAAACCACAACATTTGAAAACAGGTATGCCAGAGACTGTTTCTCCTAATCAATTATTCATATGATTATTTAAGATAGTTCCACAAAGAGGGATAATTTCTATAGAAATTCAATACAGAGCAATATCTATATAAACACATTAAATGGGAATAAAGGGATTAATACTGTGTGGAAGCATCTCGAGAAGACAGCTACAACACAAAATATACCCCATTTACATTTGTGTTTAATGTAATATCCCTATATGCTACTCAAGTCTTTTTCCTACAACTAAGCCAACGTAGGTTACCTCTGATTCTCTCTTGCACTTCCCAATATTTTCTATATTGAAGAACAGCTTAACTTTGCCACCTCCTCAGATATATTCAGCATATGAGGTAATATACCATCTATTCTTTCCAAAGCTACATTCTGTATATATTGTCTCACATTAATAGACATCTAAAAAAGAACACTTTTTTTTTTTTTTAAGTTTATTTATTTATTTTGAGAGAGAGAGAGACAGACAGACAGACAGCAAGCACACAAGCAGCGCAGGGGCAGAAAGAACGAGAAACAGAATCCCAAGCAGGATCCAACGCCATCAGTGCAGAACCCGATGTGGGGCTCAAGCCCACAAACCTAGGGATCATGACTCGAGCCGAGATCAAGAGTCAGATGGTTAACGAACTGTGCCACCCAGGCACCCCTAAAAAAGAGCACTTAAAGACATAGTCCAGGGGCGCCTTAGTGGCTCAGCGGGTTAAGTGTCTGACTCCTGGTTTCCACTCAGGTCATGATCTCATGGCTCATGAGTCTGAGTCTCACCTTGGGCTGCCACTGACAGCGCGGAGCCTACTTAGGAATCTCAATCTCAATCTCTCTCTCTCTCTCTCTCCTCCCTCCCTCCCTCTTTCTGTGCTTCTCCCCAATTCATGCTCTCTCTCAAAATAAATAAATAAAACTTAAAAAAAAAAAACACAATCCAGTAACCAGGAAACTTTCTAAAGTCTGTGTGTTTTCTACTCAAAGTAAAAATTCCTTGAAGAGGATTTATGGTCACCTGTCCTATAGCACATTATTAGGTCTGTTTAATCAAGACAATGACTTCTCTTCACTCTGCCTTTAACATAACTATTTTCAGCAAACTGGTTCTATTATAAAGTTCATACCACCTCAATATTCTTGTTCTGTTTTTTTATAAAGATTTTTTTAATGTTTATTTATTTTTGAGAGAGAGTCAGAGCATGAGCAGGGGAGGGGCAGAGAGAGAGGGAGACACAGAATCTGAAGCAGACTCCAATCTCTGAGCTGTCAGCACAGAGCCTGATGCGGGGCTGGAACTCATGAGCTATGAGATCATGACCTGAGCTGAAGTCAGACACTCAGCCAACTGAGCCACCCAGGCATCCCAGTTTTGTTGTTGTTGTTGTTTTAACAAATACACTAAACTCCAGGGAGTACAGAAGTGATGGAATCAATTCAGTCAGCACCGTTTGCTCACATAGCAGAACATTCTTACTCATTCCAGGAAGAGTGGGCAGCAGGTGCTAGAAAAGCGAAGCATGGTGAAGGAATAAAGGCTCTCCCGAAGGCCCTGACATAGCTCTTTCCAGGCCCCCACTAAGTAGCCTCTGAAATATAGAAAAGAGATAAGAAGTGACAGGTTTTACTCTTGGGGGGCGAGGAGGTGGGGAAGCATAATTATTCTCCATCCTCATGTATTCACAGGAGAGCACTGGTAATGAAAGGAATGCCATTCATTTGGTTTTTAGCAAAGAATAACTCTGGCAGGAGAAGTAGATATTAGCAGTAATATCCAGAACATAATCAGGTAAAACGGGCATGATAGAGATCTACTTCCAAGTTTTAGGGTTGTTATGAAGGTATTAAATGAGGACTCTCTGTATACAAAGAGATGTATGTATGTACACATATATGGTACTGTCTGTGCATACTTATACATACATGTGTGTATATACGTATACATAGGTATACATCACATGTGCATAGTATACATGGGGTTTATACGGTTTATGTGTATGTACATGTGGAAAGAGAGAGAAACTAAGCACAATCTTGGGCACATAATAAGTACTCAATTATCACAAGCTGTTCTCACTGTTATCATAATTCCTACTTCATGTCTGGTCCTTTTCCATCCTACTAACCCTCTAGATTAGAAGAGTTTAGAAGAGTGACTCACACTCTTGGTAGTGAAGAACTAGGGTGTTGTTGCTGTTTTGTTTTTTAAATTGCCAATCAGCCATGGACCAATACTTCGGTCAAATACAGTAAAAACAAATAATAAGAAGGGGAAAAGATCCAATATAAAGCAAAAATTAGTTTTTACTATTAGATTTAATAGACATAAAATCACTCTGCCAAATTTGCTGTAAACATTTCTAAAAGCTTGTTCTCGATTTCGTTATTTACTTGTTATGGACCAGTAACAACGGTTTTGCAAACCAGCACAGGAATCACACGTGATCACAGGTTGAGTAACAATGTTCTAACACTTCACTGTCTGTACCCGATGTCAGAATTGGCATTCTTAGGGAGAATGTACTCTACAGCAGTGGTTGAAAATTCAAATTATAGCTGTATCTCTTACTCTGTGAGCAAGCTACCTGTTTTGAATTCTAGGTCATACAACTATGAAATCAATAACATTACCTAATAATTCACCAACATGTGTGAGATTAAATGAAAAGATCTTTGTAATAAGCACACTGCCGGGCACACCATGAGCTTTCAATTTATGGCAACTGCACTGATTTGTATGTTTTTGTCCTTTCCATATGAACGTTTTGAAGATAAGGGAACTGCTGAATTACTGAATGTGCCTTCAGCATGGAAGGCAGTGCCCAGCAGGGCTAGCTGCTCAGGTAATACTGATGATAATGATTCGTCATGTAGGAACAGAAAGTATTAGTATACTTAGGAGTGTGAAAAGTACAAGCAATTCATGTATTGTTGGAAAAAAATGCTCCTCCACTGGTCTATTCCATATAATTCATGAGCCATTAAAATACTAAAAAAAAAACCCAACCACATTTCAGTTATTATAGGTCTCAGCATAAGTCAGCCTCATGAAACAGGGCTTCTGACATTGTGTTATGGAGTTAGGCAGAAATGGATCATATAATTAAATAGAAGTGGGATGGAGAGAAGTGGTTTTTTTTTTTTTTTTAATTTGCTAGAAGACCATTTTTTTGCAAGCAGTTTTAGGTTTACAGCAGAATCGAGAGGGAGGTACAGAGATTTCCCAAATACCACCACCCCCATACACATGCATATCTTCCTCACCAATATCATTTACCAGAATGATTAGCTTACGCTGACACAAAATAGTTACTCAAAGTCCATCATTTACCTTTAGCGTTCATTCTTTGTGTTGCACATTCTATGGATTTGAACAAATGTGTAATGACATATATCCATCATTGTAATATCATAAGAGAATTTTCATTACTTGAAAAATCCTCTGTGCTTTGCCTATCCATCTCTCCCCTCACTCCCCACCTCTGTCAATACTACTCTTTTCCTGGTCTCCATAATTTTGCCTCTTGCAGAACGTTATATAGTGCAAATCATACAGTATGTAGCCTTTTCAGATTGGCTACTTTGACTTCATGATATGCATTGAAGGTTCCTCCATGTCTTTTTAAGGCTTGATAGCTCATTTCTTTTTAGAGCTGAATAACCGTCCATTGTCTAGATGTATCACAGTTTGTTTATCCGTTCACCTACCGAAGGACATCTCAGGTGCTTCCAAGTTTTGGCAATTATGAATAAAGCTACTCTAAACATCGTGCGCAGGTTTTTACATCTATGTAAGTTTTCAACTCCTTTGGGTAAATACCAGGGAGTGTGATTGCAGAATCATGTGGTAAGAATATGTTTAGTTTATGTAGAAGCTGCCAAAGTGTCTTCCAAAATGGCTATGCCACTATACACTCAATCAGATCTTTTTTTTTGAGTTTTTACATACATTCTCATGCAACCCTCGCAATAAACCTATGATGTAGATACTGCCATTTTATATATAGGGAAACTGAACCCAGAGAGATTTGCCATTGGAATCTATCTAATACTCAGTACAGGTTTAAACTTAAGAGGGCCTATCTCCAGATTCTATGATCCTTCTTTCTCTGTTAATAATTCCTGGCAATGTGCTCTAGCACAGACTGCTAGGGCAAACCTCTGAGAGGACCCAAGAAGTGATCAAAACCTGAAGTATATCCCTCATGCCAATCTCACCACCAGGATGGGCATACCCCCAGATGCTCCAGAAAGGCTGGATAGCTCGGTCTACCCATGATGCATGATTTTGTCAATCTCTTGTCATCATGTTGACTTCCATTTTTACCCCCACTCTCTTGAAATAATCAGTTTTATTCAGTGAGGAAGCCTATAAAAGTCAGCATTTATTTTAAATACCAATTGGCAATATGTTCATTATACAAATACATTTATAATACTTGGTCTCCACTTCATGTGAGCTGTGAAATATTTGATCCAAACTTAAAAATGTAAAGATTGTTGGGGCACCTGGGTGGCTCAGTCAGTTAAGCCTCCAACTCTTGATTTCAGCTCTGGTCAGGATCTCACAGTTTGTGAGATAGAGCCCCTTGTCGGGCTCAGTGCTAACAGCATGGAGCCTGCTTAGGTCTCTTTCTGTCTCTCTCTCTCTCTGCCTCTCCCACACTTGCATGCATGCTCTTTTTCTCTCTTTCCCTCCCTCTCTCTCAAATAAATAAACACTTAAAAATATATAAACATTGTGATTTGCAATTGAAGGTTTATACATCCAGAAAAATCAATGAATATATATCCCTTATATTCCTATTATGTATTAGTCCAAAGATAGTGCCTCGTTTTTTCATCTTAATGGCCCATCAGTTTTCATTAAATTGGTCTGCAGTGGAAGTCTGCAGGTTGGTTTGCAATAAAAGGGCATCCCCTTCACTGCAAATACATCACCCAAGGGGCTTCTAAAATATGTCAGCAAACCACATAAATGTTATTTCACTAGAACTGCTGTAAGGAAAGGTATCGCTCATCCTCTGTGTGAGCATCTTCTGCTCCGGACCTTTCTTCCAGTTCCTCCTCCAGCCCTGCCCAGAAGAGGCAGTGACTTGCTTTTATCCAGACAGGCTTGCTCCTCTTAAGAAAGTCTTATTAGCATCTGCTACTTTTCCAGACTTAGCTTGCGGTGCCCCAGGCATGTCTGTGACAGTCTGAGGCTATTCTGTGAAATTTCCAAAGAGGCTTTAGAAGTCAGGGTCCCAGGAGGTAACCTAATGGCACAGTCAGGTTTGAAGAGTGTTTAAATAGGTTGTTTAAAAAGGGGGCGGGCTGGGGGCGCCTGGGTGGCTTAGTCGGTTAAGCGTCCGACTTTCGCTTGGGTCATGATCTCGCGGTTCATGGGTTCGAGCCCTGCGTCGGGCTCTGTGCTGACTGCCAGCTCAGAGCCTGGAGCCTGTTTCAGTCTGTGACTCCCTCTCTCTCTGACCCTCCCCTGCTCACGCTGTCTCTCTCTCTCTCCTAGAAATAAATTAAAAAAAAAAAAAAAACATTTAAAAAGGGGGCGGGCTGCCTGGGTGGCTCAGTCGGTTAAGAGTCCGACTTAGGCTCAGGTCACGATCTCACGGTTCATGTGTTCAAGCCCCGCGTCGGGCTCTGTGCTGACAGCTAGCTCAGAGCCTGGATCCTGCTTTGGATTTTGTGTCTCCTTCTCTCTCTGACCCTCCCCTGCTCACGCTGCCTCTCTCTCTCTCTCAGAAATAAATAAAACATTAAAAATCTTTTAAAACTGGGGGGACAGGGGGAAGTGGGGAAACCCCAAGGGGTGAGAGAGCACGCAGGTACAAGGAGAGAACATGCATCAGGACACAGGGACAGAGGGGGGTTTGTGGGGAGAGGTCTTCTGAGCAAAGCTGTGATCTGAGGTAGACGCAGAGAGGCAGGCAGCTCATATGACTGCAGGAAGTGAATATCCCAACCACCCCCTCTGCCTTCCTTCTGCCCTCCTGCCATACTTCATATTGGCCAAACTCATCAATGTAAGCCAAACAGATTGGTTTCCTGCGACATGAGAGGCTAAAGAAGAGAGGAGAATACTCTAGAGGGACAAGCGGTGGCCATCCGGCATCCAGGGCTGTTCTGTTGCTCCATGTTCATGTGTGTTGTGTGGACTCACTGATTGAGGATAACATGTACTAAAAGGGTCTCTGTTCAATGATCCTTACTGAACGTTGCTAAGGATGACATCTAGACCTAAACTAAGAAAGAGATGAAACTCAGGCCTACCTCAAGAGGAGAGTTAGAATTGAGATCTATTAAAATATATCTTAAAAAGATTATGAAATGAGTATTTCTTGTCACTCTTGAAATATAAAAAGGAGGATTTTTTTTTCAACACTTAAAAGGATTCTTAAGGAGGAGATGAACCTCATTATCCGTAAAAAAAAAAAAAAAAAAGAGCTGTCCCTATTTGTAATACAAATTTACATACTCTCTTCCATTTCCAAAGCTGGTTGTGTTTTCTCCGAGCTGGATGGATAATAACTAACTTTTGGCTGTTCATTCACACAGAAGTCAGCACAACCAGAAGTTGTGCAACTAAGTTTTTTTGATCCCAAGTCAGTGCTTCCAAGTTTTAACCAGCAGACAAAACTGATTCCCCAGGAGTAGCATTTCTCCTGGTAACCCATCCCCTTCATTGTGTTTGCTTCTACATCCCTTGTTGTATCTAGTCACATAAATTAGGTTATTTAGAACACCATTCATTTTCAACAGCTTCCTCATTACAGAAGGCCCTGTCAAAGCAGAATGGATTACAGAACTATTTGGGACTCTCTAGTTACCATCTTGAAATGACTGTGAAGTAGAATAGTAAAAAAAAAAATAACAACAACCAATGTTTCCTTAATTCTGTAAATAGCAGGAAAAAAGCTGCCTTCCCAGTTGCCAGGTGTATAGATGTTACAAACAGGATACAATTTATTAGAACTTCCTCCTTAGCCTTATTAAATTGGACGTTGTCAGCAAATTGTAGTCTCATTAATTGGGTTGGTGGTATTTTAAAAAGGATTTTTGTATACCCAGAAACCCATGGTTGGTATCAAAGACAGATTGTTTATTGGTTGATAGACTGCCTTTCAGAAGGAAACCTCAGTTTGGGAAAAGAAGTAAAATCCATTCTTTGCGCTTTACTTCTGAAGTACAGTATTAAGAGACAAGAAGCATGGCGAAGCAGGGGCTATCATTTGACCCCAAGTTAGTACAATTGAGCATGAAACCATGTCCTGTCCTGACCTGGGTGCTGAACAGAATAGAGAGCAAAACTGAGCTGATTATTTCAACAACATGAACTTACAAAATGATGAATAAGTAACAATATAAATACATGAGTTAATATATTTTATTGTGCTGCATTGAAAAGTATTTATGTAGTTCAAAGAAAAACCCCCAAAATGATTTACATAGTTCAAAAAAAACCCCAAAAAGTTATTTACATACTTCAAATTAGGTAACCCTGCTTTAAATACACTGAAAATAGGGGCGCCTGGGTGGCTTAGTCGGTTAAGCGTCCGACTTTCGCTTAGGTCATGATCTCGCGGTTCGTGGGTTCGAGCCCCGCGTCGGGCTCTGTGCTAACTGCCAGCTCAGAGCCTGGAGCCTGTTTCAGAGTCTGTGACTCCCTCTCTCTCTGACCCTCTCCTGCTCACGCTGTCTCTCTCTCTCTCTCCTAGAAATAAATAAAACATTAAAAAAAAAATTAAATACACTGAAAATAATTTGATTCCTTATTCTGCAAAATTCCATTCTTCTTTGTCATTCACAGATGAACCTATTCGATACTGGTACTATTTACAGAAGAGAAAACTGGAAATTTAGTACAGAATAAAAGGATTCTTTTAGGTAGTGATATAAGAAATGAATAGCTATTTAGAAAGGGATAACATTCCTTGAATCTTCCAATTATATATCAGAATATACTCTAAACATAGTCCAGACATATAAGCAAATGCTGAAAATATGTAAGTATTACAGGACGATGTGGGCGAATTTCTTTATAATCTGGGAGAAGGGTAAATCTTGCGAGCCATGATCAAATTTAGAAAAAAAATAAAAAAGACGTTGCATGGCAAGAAATAGAACAAACCAAATAATAACCATAATCAAGAAGCATAAGCAGAGTCAACAAATATTTAGGCTAATGCTAAACTTTGGAGGGTTAATTTCCATTGGAAGGATCAGCTGTACCAAGTAGACATGTAGGGTCCACATACAGAGTTGTGAGGATGAGCAGAGAGTATTCAGTCTGGGCAGGGCTACAGTCTGCTGATCTAAAGAGCTCTTTTAAACAGAAAACCAAAAACCTAGTAAAAAATGGACAAAAATGTATATAGATTCACTGAAAAGAAACATGTAAGTGCACTTTAAGAAAGCATTGAAGCTTATGCATAAATAAATCCAAATTACATTATATTGATATACCACCATTCAAGTATCCAATTCATGAATCAAAAGCTTGATGCCATATCCTGTCAGGAAAGCTGTGGGAAAGAGCTACTTTCCATTTACTGTTGGAGAGAAAACAAAATTGTTCAATCACGATGCCAGGGTATCTGGCAATATCTAACGAAAGTACATAGGTATTTTGGGATCTAGCCAATTTCACTTCCAATAATCTATCATGAAGATTCACCTCTGCAAATATGAAACAGCATGTGCAAGGGGCTATATATAATTTATAGTAATAAAAAATTGGGCATGGCCAAAACATCCATAAATGTGGGGGATGGTTAACTGAAACAATTCAAGCCAAGGAAGAAAGAGAAGACAAATTACCAAAATCAAGAATGAAAAATAGGGATACCATGGCAGATCCTACAGATATTTTAAGAATAAGAGAATGCTAGCAATAACGTTATGCCAATGATGGACAGCTTAGGTTAAATGGACTAATTCCTCGAAAGAACAAGAAATCTAAATGTTCCCATAATTATGAAAGCATGGAATTCATAACTTTATTTTTTACTTTTGTTAAGTTTCTTTATTTATTTTGAGAGAGAAAGAGGAGAGGCAGGGGCAGAGAGTAGGAACAGAGAATCCCAAGCAGGCTCCAAGCTGTCAGCACAGAGCCTGATTTCGGGCCCGATCTCATGAACCCTGAAAACGTGACCTGAGCCAAAATCAAGAGTAGGGCGCTTAACTGACTGAGCTACCTAGGTGCCTCTGAATTTATAACTTTAAAACTTCCCTCAAATAAAGCTCAAATAGCTGCTTAATCCACTCACATATTTCAGTAAGAAATTTTGTTTTTCTTCTCTTGATGGTCGTTGGACTTTGTTCCAGCAGGCCACCGAGCTACCTGCAGATTGGCACAATCCATTTAAGGCCCTTTTCAAGCTTTACTAGTGTGGGTCTAGAGGAGCCATCATTCCAAACGCAGCTCAGCTCTCTTACTAGGGCCTGACCCCACCAAGATCCCCACTGGATGCACCAGGATGATGACTATGGACTATGCCTCTACTCTGGCTGGTTGGAGCTTGAATGGCTCTTGCCTACCTAGAAGCCCTGGGAACTGTTTCGTAGACTACTCTTGCCTTTTTCTTTGCTTGACCCTGTGGAATTCTACCTTCTGAATTCATGGCCTAGCATCTAGCAAAAATTCAGGAAGATCCTGTGCAGATGTCCACAGCTCTTTATCTGAAAACTTACCTCCTCCCTAGACTCTCCCCCACAAATTCCGTCTTCATCTCCTTTTAGCTGAGGACTGTATCTCTAATTAAATGTTTATCTGAATTCTGGTGGTGAGGTGTAAATTGTCTCATTTACAGTGAGTATTTCATGAAACTAAGAAAGCTCGTTTTCGTCATCAGTGTTTAGAGCAGATTAAAACATAGTCATTATAGCTTTCATTACAGATTTTTACAAAATTTCTCTTTTGAGAAAATACTGCAACAGATTAAGACCTAGGTCACAGTCAGATTTATGGGAGATAAACATTTTCTAGTTTCTTTTCAATTGTTAACTAATGGATCATTTCCTACAGGCAAGCTTGCAGAAGAAAAAGCTGGCAGAGTGGTGAGTCTGTTTTTATGGAAATAAGATCATTAGTACTAATCTTTGATGGACACGATTCATTAATTCTTGGACAATACTGATAGGGGAGGAGAGAAGGAGAAACAAACAAGGAACAGAACCAGTAAATATTACTCTAGGGCTAGATCTTGGAATTGAAATGTAAGAACTGCTACAATGTAAATTGAATTTAAGCCCAAAGAGCCGCATTTCAACAATAACCTCAAGATTTTTTTAAAAAAATGTTTTATTTATTTCTAGGAGAGAGAGAGAGAGAGAGACAGCTTGAGCAGGGGAGGGTCAGAGAGAGAGGGAGACATAGACTCTGAAATAGGCTCCAGGCTCTGAGCTGGCAGTCAGCACAGAGCCCGACGCGGGGCTCGAACCCACGAACCGCGAGATCATGACCTAAGCAAAAGTCAGACGCTTAACCGACTAAGCCACCCAGGCGTCCCAATAACCTCAAGATTTTTAAGCTAACCTTGGAAGATCGTAAGTTATAATTGCTTGAATTTGTTAATGCTACAAACTATAAAATGGCATGCTTTTTTTGAGGAGACAATGTTACCTTTCCCATAATGAAAAACTATAATATAGCTTTCTGGATTAAGGGGGGTTATTTTTAAAGACACATACGCACACATGCAAATACTGAAAATAGCATTGTAAACCTCATTATCATGAAATAGGAGTGTGGATAGTACTGATGTATAACATTCAGTTTTGACGTATGATCTTAGGTTGTGAGGATGCAATGATGAATAACTCCTTGGAATTTAGATGAATGACAGGTTTATTTATTTATAAGAGGGAAAAAGGGGCCACATTGCAAAGAGGACGTTTTCTGCATGTAGGGTGGGAGAAGGGTTTGGCTATTCGTGGATGAGGGTAGCAGGGGTTCTCACATCCTCACTCACTCATGGAGTCTTATCAAGGCTGAACAGAAGTAGCAATGGTATTTTGGCTCCTGCCGCCCCAGGTGAGCCTTGCTCACATTTAGCCTTCCAGCCTGTCTCACTGGCACTCCTGGAGTTCTGGGACCTACTTAAGGGCTCTTAACACATTTGCTTTCTGTTTTACTGTAGAGTAGATTCTGTATCTGACTGACACAGAAATCAAGATAATTTATTGGGTTTAAATACATGGCGGTCAAGGACCATCAGAAAACGGTCATATATAGAGTCTAGGACATGAGACTGACTGGAAGGGGTGAGGTACAAAGGAAAGGAAAGGCAAGGCAAGGAGGCCGCCTCGCTTCAACAACTCTTTCAAAAGTTTGGTCGTGAAAGGGAGAGGAATGGTAGAGAAGAGCTGGGAAAGAGTGTAGAATCAAGGGAGGAAATTTTTATTGTTAAGGATGGAAGTGATTTAAGGTTCCTGAGAAGATTGGAAGGTAATAGAAAGGGCAGGTGGAGAATGCTTTAGTTAGAAGCTATGCCTCCTTTAATGTAATAGAAGGTTACACAGGTACGGTCCAATGAACAGCTTCTTTGACTCTAGACTGGCCGGAAGTATGCAAATATTTACTCTGGAAGAGCCTTGCCTGGTGCCAGAAGAAGGAACTGAGAAAAGCCACAGGATGGACATCTCAAATGGTGGAAACAGAGCGGTTATGTTCATTAAGGAATATAGAAAAAGCCTCAAAGTTGTAGGTGTATTATGTTTAACTGAATACATTTGTATTCTATTTCTTCACTTCTGTTTGTGAAGGATATAACCATGTTATGAAAAATTAGGTAACAGAGAAAGATAAAAGTCAATACATAGGCTTCAGAGTTTCCCGATGCTTTAAAAATTATGTTTCTTTTTTTAAATAATGCTCAGCCTTTTTTGTATATGTTTTTTTACATTATTGAAACAGAGTATATATGCAAATAGTAGAGGGCATACTGCTTGTTTCACTTACCATAATCATGTTATCTTATGCAGCATTCCCAGACACCATTTTGAAAGTATAATTTTTAATTGCCATAATTTACCTAGTCTTTTCTCTATACTCAAACTCAGTCATTACATAAATTTGAATTACATCTCTGACAAGGAGCTCAGGGATTATCGGCACCAGATCCTTCACCCAGAGGGGAAAACCAAGAGGCAGAACAGCTAAGTGGATCCCATCAGGATCATAGAGCGGATGAGCAGCAGAGTCCACACCACACGCCTAGCCCATGACATGTGGCAGAACTGATGGGAACTATAATACTCTAGCTGAGTGCTTCTCAAAACTCTAGTCTAAAATGTTTATTACAGGTCCATACTGAGATAAGGGCTTTTGCAAAAGAAAAAGACAAACAGTGTGCTGATTTATGTTCTGTGACTGATCAGTAGCTATCAGCTCACCCATTGGCATCAGTCCATCAGATTATGTTTGGAGTAGCACAGCTCTAATTGAAGAAAAACCACTTAAGACATTTATGAATGTCTGCTTCTCTCTCTACCTATCAATGGCATTACTACATTGACTATGTTATTAGTATGTTGGAGTTTCACTGCCACATTTACTTCATTACTCTTACATTTTCTTCTTTAGCAAAATCAAATAAGTGCCCAAGAGACTGGCCTTCTGAAAAAAGGCACTCATGCGGAATCTTCAAGCGTGAGCATGATACGCTTACTGTGAAGGTTTATGACTTTATTTAGAGGGATTCACATATGAAAATGGAGAGTAAAGGAGGTGGGCTGTCCTTTTCACCTGGTCAATTGTACTGTTTGATAATTCAGTAGAGCTCCTGGGATTCATGTTCTCCTGTATTAGTCTAAGATATTCAACCCCTGAAGGATAATTATCTCTCTGCCTACTCACAGCCTTTAGTTTTTCCTGACCACCACACCAAAGTAATTGTTTCAAGAATTCTTTTATGGATTTCATCACTAAATGTACCATGGCAATAGTATTCTGTTGCTCCCCCACCCCCACTTCCAAGAAGGAGGAGATGACTATACACACACACACACACACACACACACACACACACACAAATATATGACACCATGATGCCATGATTCATCATAGTCAGTGTGAATTGATTTTCAGAACTAATGACAAATTTGGAGATAGTGCTTTAAAAAAAATACAGTATAATTCACAAGCTATCTGAAAGTTAATTCTAAGCATGAGAAAAATGGTCATTGGATCACCAGGGTAAAACAGAACACTAGCAGTCACTGATTTTATTTTGTACTTTGCAAAAGTCAGTCTGCACATCAATTATGCCAAAATTAAGAATCCTGTTTTGAAGGATCTCTAAAAGAAGCAATGCCGCATTCACTGTGATGGATAACACACTTATAGCTGCCCTGAAGGAAACGTGAGCTCCTACTGTGCCCCTTCCAGGATAAGTTAGAATGCTTAAGCAGCATGATTACCACAGCTAATGCCTGCAGGCAATTTTCTAAACACACTAAGTATGTGAAATCATTTCATTGAGAGGCAGGCACTATTATTTAGGCGGTCGGTAGTTTTCTAGAAGAAGAAAAGGCGACCGATGTTGAAGTGACTAAATCTTCAAAAACTAGGAAGTGCACTTAAAATATTATTAGTCGGTACATGAAAGTAATAAAGAAGTAACTCAGAACTCTGAGAGTCAAATCAGCAAGAGGTCGGGGCGCCTGGGTGGCTTAGTCGGTTAAGCGTCCGACTTTCGCTTAGGTCATGATCTCGTGGTTCGTGGGTTCAAGCCCCGCGTCGGGCTCTGTGCTGACTGCCAGCTCAGAGCCTGGAGCCTGTTTCTGAGTCTGTGTCTCCCTCTCTCTCTGACCCTCCCCTGCTCACGCTGTCTCTCTCTCTCTCCTAAAAATAAAAATAAAACATTAAAAAAAAAAATCAGCAAGAGGTCAAATATAAAGGAGTTCATCATTTGCAAGAATGAGCCCCCCATTTTTGTTTTTTATAAATACGGAGATAGGGGCGCCTGGGTGGCTCAGTCGGCTGAGCGTCAGACTTCGGCTCAGGTCATGATCTCACAGTTCATGAGTTCGAGCCCCGCGTCGGGCTCTGTGCTGACAGCTAGCACAGAGCCTGGAGCCTCCTTCAGATTCTGTGTCTCCCTCTCTCTCTGACCCTCCCCTGCTCCTGCCGTCTCTCTCTCAGAAATAAATAAAAATACTTTAAAATTAAATAAATAAATAAATAAATATGGAGATAAAGTCGTTTGGGAGACATAATACCAATGCAATTGTATTTTAAAAGACTAAATCTAAGCTACTGAATTGTATTCTGTGAGGAAACCCGTGGCAACAGAAGAGCGATGATCTTTTCACAACACAGAAGCGGATCTGCAAGGCAAAACCTGCTCGGTTCAAGTCCATGTATCGCTTGACAGACTGACTCAGTGTCACCGTCTGTACCACAGTGGACACACCGATGAACACATAGCGTATGGAGATGGTTATTCATTTTATCTTTTGCTCCGATTCAGTGATCACCAAGGAGCCTCCCCATTCTGATGTAGTTTTCACATATTAATATTATAGGAAAGAATGCTAGCCGTGCTATTTCTTAATATGAATTAATCAACTGCCAATGTGATTTATTCATTTTGTGTCTTGTGATCTGGTGGTAAAAGTGGGTTCATTAGATTACCTTTGGGTATTAAATTAAGTGTATTTTCCTCCATGCTTAAAAAAGTTTTATAGTGTGTATGTCTGTTACAAAAGTTGGAGATGTTTTATTGGAGAAAACTTAGGAAACAAGATAGTCACAATTGCGAAAAATATTCCATAACCTAGAAACAACTCTTAACCATAGGTGTGTGTGTGTGTGTGTGTGTGTGTGTGTCCACGCATATGCATATCCTCGAGGCTTTCATAATGTAAACATTTACACATACTAGTCAGCAGCAGACACGTGTTACTTTTCAAAGAAAAGGAAAGTTGACCCAGATTCAGAGCTGAGAGGCACGGGGAATTAGTCCTAGCCCTTGAGATCTAATCAGGAACTACCAACACCTTCCCAGCTTTTCTGGGAAATTCCCAGAATTTCTATGGAGCAGTGACTTTTTTGAGTTTCCCATCCCCCCATCCCCCACCCCAGCTTTTGAAGAGAAATGTCTACAGTGGTTATCCTTTGCCTGTCCCATCACTGGATGCTGAATGTACGGGAGATAGGCAACCTGTCTCTTCCGCTTACAGATGGAGTACTCAGCGAGCTCTAATTAAGGAACGATGCAGAAGCAGCACCACACCTGGATTTGATTTAGAGAAGGAGATTCTTCGTGATGTAATGGGAGGACACTTTCGAGAACCCTGAGATGGCCGCCAGTGAGCTCTGCCTCCCTAAGGTCGCACAAACATGTAATTCTCCCTTCCGGAATATGGGTTGGACTTACTGACTCACCATTAAGGAAGAGAATAAGGCAAAAGTGATGAGATGTCACTTCTGAGATCAGGTTATAAAAAGACGAGCTTGTCTTGCCCCTATCTCTCATCCCTCACTCTACCATTTTGTGGCACGGCCCATGTGGTGAGGAACTGATGTGTCCAGCCAACAGCCAGAGAACACTAAAAGCCAACACCCACGTGACTCAGCTTGGAGGCAGATTTTTCCTGAGCTGAGCCTTGAGATGACTAAAGCCCCAGGCGGCCCCCTTCTTGCAGCCTTGTGAGAGAATTTATGCCAGAAACAATCAGATAACCTCTGTCCAGATTCCTGACCCACAGAAACTGAGATAATACATGCTGGTTTCAGTACTTACTACCTTCTGGGGAGGTAAGTTTTATGTAACCATAACTAACTAGTACGGATGCTGAGTACAATATGAAACTAAACCCATGTTCTATTGCTTTCATGAAACATTTCATATGTATTAAACCTGATCTATCATCCTCGTTAAGTTTGCAAATAAATGTTATTTTTTATTTTCAGTGTCTGTTTCCTTTTTATTAATTTGTTATTTTGTGAATGTTTCATGTCATATATGAACTCTGAGGACATCATTATTCTTACTGTAAAGTTTTTATTTTGTTTTCTCAGGTGTTAGGCCTTCAGTTTTGGCATGACTGAATTTCTTTCATGGCATTTATCTTTCTTGGTCTTCCTTGGCTGCCTGCTCACCTGGGTGGGTACGACTCCCATCTGTAGATGCTTCTGCTGACTGGGGGGTGCAGAGTGTGCTATGCTGGAGGCGCCTGCAGTAGCTTATCTTTGGAGTATGTGCCTTACACAGGTATATTTCAGATTACAAGCCATCTGGGATAGTACCATGTCTCTTTAAGCCATATTTGCTACTCTGGCCTGGGGTAAACACTGCCGCTGCCCACAGATTACTGTAAGGGGGAAAAGAATGAGTAATAATTCAACTGTTCCACACATAGTTCCAATTGCTCATCTAATGATTTTCCCAGAGCCACATCCTACCCTATGTATTCTGACCAAGTGTTTAACAGAATCTCTAGAACTATCCCCACCAATAAAAGAGTTTTAATTTTTTAACGTGCATTTATTTTTGAAGGGGAGAGAGAGAGAGTGGAAGAGAGAGAGAGAGAGGAAGGGAGGGAGAGAGAGGAGGAGGGGCAGGGGGAGGGGCAGAGAGAGAGAGGGAGACACAGAATCTGAAGCAGGCTCCAGGCTCTGAGCAGTCAGCACAGAGCCTCACATGGGGCTTGAACTCACGAACCGTGAGATCAGGACCTGAGCTGAAGTCAGGCGTCCAACTGACTGAGCCACCTAGGCAGCCCATAAAAGAATTTTCTCGAACAGTTTTTGGACTGTGACTTCCTCTTGTTTCCTTCAGGAATGTCTCACAATCAGAGGTTTGGTCTCACAATCAATGGTCTCCTTTTTTTCCCTCCCTCATTATTGTTAAGGATGTATATATATAATAAAACACATATTTATATTTAAATATACATACATCTATTTCTTAAGAGATTTGGGTAGGCAGAAATAGATTTATGTGTTCATCTTTCCAACTGAATCCAATTAGTAAAAACATTTATATTCTTGAAATTAGAATTCTAAATGAGGTTTCATCTAGAAACAGAAAGCCCATTTTTAATAAAACTGAAAACAATGTATCTAAACTAACTATAACGTTGGTGATTAAGTGGTTGAAAGGAACAGTTTGGAAATGGTCCAGTCATTTGGTAAATGTTGTTTCTGCCATTAACACATTAAAGAGGTATGGCACTTTTGTGTAAAAAAGTGGTTTTAAGCACATCTGGATAGATGCACACAAAAAGGTGTGATTTTGAAATTGATACAGATAATTACACTATCTTTTTTTCAAGGCAATTACCCACACTAATGATCTGTTTAAACTTTTTTTTTTGCTATCCACTCACATTATAGTCTGCTAAAGAAAAAAAAAACTCCTAGTATTAATATATATGTATAGATGTATATATATATATATAATTCAAGCATTCATTTTATAATTTTTATATCATTCTGATTCATAGATCTAGGCTGTCTATTAAATGTGTGATGAAACCCTTTTTCCAGGTAAAAGATAAAGTCTTAATAAATCTTTTCCAGATATAGTCCACACAATCTCTTTTTTTTTTTTTACTGTGTATTTATTTTGAGAGTGAGAGTGAGAGAAAGAGAGAGAGAGAGGGAGGGAGAAAGAGTGTGCATGAGGGGCAGAGAGAGAGAGAGACAGAGAGAGAGACAGAGAGAGAGAATCCCAACCAGATTCTGTGCTATCAGCACAGAGCCCAAGGCAGGGCTCGATCTCACAAGCCTCAAGATGATGATCCAAGCCAAAATCAAAAGTCCAACACTTAACAGACCGAGTCACCCAGGCGCCCCCACATAATCTTCAGCAGAGGGTTTGCTTGGCGGTTGCACCTTACCGCTGACCTACTTTTCTTTGATTGACTTAAGGGTCGAAAAGTATATGAAGTGTTCAGAATAATCATTTGTTATTTCTAGTTTGAATTTTCCTTTTCACAAATATTATTTGTCCTATAGTGCTAGAGAAATCAATTTTGGTAAAAGAAAAATTATTATCAATTTATGAAAATGGAAAAACTGGGATGCTGAAAACTTCATTATTAAGGGTATATACTTCTACAATGAACAGACATCAAAATATAGGTTTCACCTTCAAGTTCTAATGCCTACAATGACACCATTTAACAATTAATACAATAATAAGTACAGGATTTAAACAAGGATAAAAGAATTTATGACGACTAAATGTAAACTTTTTTTAATATTTTAAAGATATTTCAATATTTATAATTATCTAATTCTATAGGTCAGAAAGTTGTAAGGAAAAAGGAGTTTGGTTTAGAAACAGCATGAAAATTAATTAATCTGATAAATCTCACTAGAAAATTATATTCACATGTTGAGGCTGTCTCAGAATACAATTGTCTAAAAGCACAACTGATTGTAACATGTCTCCCACTGGTGTATCAAGATACTGAATTTACCTCTTGAACATGAAAAATGTGGCTATTCTGGAGAACTGTCTCATATAAATTTGTCAAGTGTAAACCCTTGAGTATTTTACAGGAAATATGTTCATTAATGGTTGCTGAGCTAATGTTCCCATAGGCATGTACTCTGCAAAGATACAACACTTAAAATCCATAATTTAAGTATAAAGTTTTAGTACAAATACTTGAGTCCAAAATGCTATTTCCATTGAATAATACTCTGTAAATTTGGGGGAATTAAAAAACTGAATATCACTTTTCAATAGGTATTTGGCAAAACACATATTTAGATCAAACCATGAGCTTCTTATAGGAAAAAAGTGCACTAGGGAAACTGATGGAAATATGACGTCCAAGTTCAGCTGGGAATATCCTAAGACTGATATTTACCACTCCATGAAATCCTAATTTAAGCCAATCATTAGAAACTTTTCAAAAGATGACTGAGTTTACCTTTTTGTATTCTTCTCTTTTAAAAAAATGTAGGCCTAATTCATCTTTTAACCCATCGAGATAAGCTCTATGTTAGAATTTCACAAGGTCTAGGACTGTCCACTTTGGAGAAGTCTTCGTTGCCTGAAGAAAGTGCTGCTTTGTTGATGTGTCTAAATACTGAGGTGCAATTTTAACCTCATGATGTCCATGGCAGCCAGCTGAAGACGTAGGGAGCATTTCATTAGGACAGTCAGAAGCATTCTTGCGGTTTGGTTTTTGACACTAAAGCTTTTATCCTTATCTGCTTTATTAAGATCTCTCTAGGAAACCAGAATATTTTGGTATCGATATTCTAGCAATTAATAGCCATTAATTGGTGGTTCTGTCATGGAGCATTTCTTGTCTTCACCTACCTCCGACTCTCCATCTTTAGTCACTCTGCCTTTGGAATAAAGAATGTACAATGATACATAGCTTGGAGCAGAATGGACTTGGGAATCACAAAATTAAAGTAACACAGCCTGATTAAAAAAAAAAAAAAAAAAAAAAACAACCTCTAAGCTACAAAGTCAAGTGGGACTTGGAAATGCTAGAGGTCAGAACATTGCTCACAAATTATCCCAGTATAATTTAGCTTATGAACGTTTTGGAATTATACAAACAGCATCTGATGACTCATAGAACTTGTACCTTAACTGTGTTTTGCTGTTGTGCACTCCTTGTAGTCCAAGTACCCCCTGAGGAACACAGTGTTGCAGAAGCACTTATGGTTTCAATTTCCTTCTATGATTTGCTTTCATTTGAAAACCAGTAAAAGGGGGGACATGGACTGACTAATTCCTGACATTATCAGGGCTTCAGAATACTAAATGTTCATTCTCCTATAGTAGGGAGAGAGTCCTACCAACGACTACAGATAATTTGAGGAAACTAAGAAATATGAAGATGTTACTCAGGAAATGTCATCAGCAGTAATTAATTAGTTTCACAGCCAGGTACTGTGTACTTGAAACGCTTTTTTTAATTTAAGAAAAATATTGCACATGTGGTGTCTTATTTGATTCCAGATTTCATGTTATTTAAAAATATTTTTTAAACATCTATTTATTTTTAAGAGAAAGAGAGAGACAGAGTGCAAGCAGGGAAGGGGCAGAGAGAGAGACATACACAGAATCCAAAGCAGCCTCCAGGCTCTGAGCTGTCAGGACAGAACCTGATGTGGGGCTTGAACTCAAGAACTGTGAGATGATGACCTGAGCTGAAGTTGGGAGACTTAACCGATTGAGCCACCCAGGCACCCCTTGATTCCAGATTTTAGCTTGATGTTGTTCACAGATATTTTTAATGGTACATTCATACTGCTACATGCGGATGAATGGCATTTTAGCTCATTGGGGTAATCTGACCTGATTCTTTCTTTGTCTCTGAAACTCACTGTTCTCCAGAGATCTCTTTTCAATGGTACCTCATCTTGTGATCATTTCTCTAAGTCAATGAAGCATGTGTGACTTTAGTACTGGTTTGGTTCATCTTTCATTTTTTCCACAAGAAGAAAGCTCACTTTATCTTCCACAAGCCCCTTAACTACCATGAAAGGAAACTAACCCTTCATTAATCATGACCATTCCTCGCCTTTCTTCAAGGAGGAGGAGTAGACAAGGGGACGAGTGATGGGGTTACCGCAACACATCTGGGTAAGACAGTTAAAGGATAGGATAAAAGCTACATATTCGTTAGAGTCCACAGAGATGGGGAGCACAGAGAGAGGCCCAAAAGGGCACCTACTTGGGGCGCCTGGGTGGCACAGTCAGTTGGGCGTCCGACTTCAGCTCAGTCATGATCTCACAGTTTGTGAGTTGGAGCCCCGTATCAGGCTCTGTGCTGACAGTTCTGAGTCTAGAGCTTACTTGAGATTTTGTGTCTCTCTTTCCCTATGCCCCTCCCCCACTCACACTCAGTCTCTCTCTGTCTCAGAAACAAACATTAAAGGGCACATACTCAACACAATCTTGGTTTAATAGATAAGAAGATAAATACACAACATAGTTCCATTTAGTCTTCTGGAGAGAAACTCAGAGTGTTCTAGCAAAAAGATCAGTGGTCTTGGGATGCCTGGGTGGCTCCGTTGGTTGAGAGTCTTGACTCTTGATTTCAGCTCAGGTCATAATCTCACAGTTTATAATTTCAATCCCTGCATCAGGCTCTGCGCTGACAGCAAGGAGCCTGCTTAGGATTCTCTCTCTCTCTCCCTCTCTCTCTCTCTCTCAAAATAAATAAATAAACTTAAAAAATGACTGATTAACATCAAGATTAAAAAATAAAATATATAAAATTTAGAGTACTGAACAACTTTAGGAATCCAGTTCTGTGTCAGTAGGTAATATATGAGCTTCAACTTAATTTTAATTCTTTCTCAGATTGTTTTTCTTGCAGTTTTTTTGAGATGCTTTCTGTATATCGATAAATTGAAAACTGCACAAGCAAACAAATGGAAGAAGGGCAAAAGTCTCAAATTAATTTTCCACCCCATTTTCTTTCTTTTCCTCTCCTCATCCATCCCCAAACATATTTTCAGTGGAGAAGTTTTATACCTTCTTCCAAATGGAATATTCAGTTTTGCTATCAGTTAAATCTCCATAAAACATTTATGAATTAGAATGTTCAGTTTAAAAAAATTAATCGTTTTTATAATTACCATATTCAACAGGTAATTTTTACAGTTACTACATTCATGTATAATTCTGTAGCTAACATAAGCTTCATAAACTAAATAAGATGAACACTTACATCCCAAAAAACAAGTTTAATAATAATGCAAAATCTCAGATGTGTCTGTTAAGAGTTTAATATTTGTTTGGTCAGTCTTTGTGAATATTTCTGAAAGAGTCATTATATTTTTCTAGAATATGCCTATCATTTTTATTCATCATAGATATGCTATTTCTTGTGTATGGATTACTACATTCACATTAATATGCCTGTCTTGAGTGTGAAAATAATGAGGTAAATAGCATGATTTTTTATTGCGGTATCACTAAAGATCTAAGCAGAAAGCTGGATCAGTTACTCAATAAATATATTGAGTTAATGATGCCAGTGTTGAAATTAGAATACCATGCCCTTGAATTGTCGTCCATGGAGTTCCAACAAAATTTTGGTAAAATTTCATCAAACTCTTATTTCATTCACAGTCATACTTTTTTCCAGGATAAAAAGACTCTGAGGGGACTATTGTAACTTTTTTTGTCTAATATTTTATTTTGATAAAATATACACCATAAAAATTTACCACTCTAAATCATTTTTTTTAATGCTTATTTATTTTTGAAAGAGGGTAAGTGATAGAAGGGCAGAGAGAGAGAGAAACAGAATCCCAAGCTGGCTTTGTGCTGTCAGCACAGAGCCCAAAGTGGGGCTTGAACTCATACAAACTGTGAGATCATGACCTGAGCTGAAATTGAGAGCTGGTTGCCTGGGGCGCCTGGGCGGCTCAGTCAGTTAAGTGTCCAACTCTTGGTTTTAACTCAGTTCATGATCTCACAGTTCGTGAGTTCAAGCCCCGCACTGGGCTCCACGCTGACGGAATGGAGCCTGCTGGGGACTCTCTCTCTGCCCCTCCCCTCTTACTCTCTCTGGAAATGAATAAATAAACAAAACAAAACAAAACAAAACAAAACATAATGAAATAAAATAGTTGGATGCTTAACCGGCTGAAGCACCCAGGCACCCCTAAACCATTGTTTCAAGCGTACAGTTCAGTGGTATGAAATAAATGCAGGATGTGTTACTCTCACCACCATCCATCTCTAGAACCATTTCAAATCGTAAACCTGCAACTCTGTACCCATTAAACAACAATTCCCCATTCTACTTTTCTTCCCAGGCCCTGTCAACCACCATCCTACTTTCTGCCTCTGTGATTCTGGCTACTAGTAATCCTCATATTTTTTTCTTCTGGGGAAAAATTAAAATAATTTCGGGAAGGGGCACCTGGGTGGCTCAGTCGGTTAAGCATCTGACTCTGGCACAGGTCATGACCTCATAGTTTGTGAGGTCGAGCCCCGCGTTGGGCTCTGTGCCAACAACTCAAGAGCCTGGAGCCTGTTTCAGACTCTGTGTCTCCTTCTCTCTCTGCCCCTCCCCTGCTTACATTCTTTCTTTCTCTGTCTCTCAAAAATGAATAAATGTTAACAAATTTTTTAAAAATAGCAGTATGGGGAAAATACAAATTTAAGTGACTTACTCTCTGAGGGTACATACACAATATTTTCAAAATTCAGTTTTGTTCAATTGCTGGCAAATCACTCAAAGATTCTGAGTAGCAGAGAGAGAAAATCATTATGTTTCATAATGAAATATACTTTGATATTAAAGTATATTTAATGGTGTATATCTTGGCCACCATGTGACAGATATAAAAAAAAAATCAGTAGCAAACAGAATACATGAATAAAACAGGAGAAACATTTCTGAAGTAGTAATGCTCTGTTCACAATTTTAAATGTTTTACTTTAATCAGCTGCATTTTTATACATCAATAATGAAGCAATAGAAAGAGAAATCAAGAAATTGATCCCATTCACAACTGCACAAAAAAATCATAAAATACCTAGGAATAAGCCTAACCAAAGATATAAGAGGTCTGTAAGATGAAAACTATAGAAAACTTATGAAGGAAATTGAAGAAGACACAAAGAAATGGAAAAACATCCCATGCTCATGGATCAGAAGAATAAATATTGTTAAAATGTCATTACTACCCAAAGCAATCTACACATTCAATGTAACCCAATCAAAATTGCACCAGCATTCTTTCAAAACTAGAACAAACTATCCTAAAATTTGTATGGAACCACAAAAGACCCCAAATAGCCACAGTAATATTGAAGAAGAAAACCAAAATGGGAGGCATCACCATCCCAGACTTTAGCCTCTACTACAAAGCTGTAATCATCAAGACAGTATGGTATCGGCACAAAAACAGACACACAGACCAATGGAATAGAATAGAGAACTCAGAATTGGGCCTGCAAATGTATGGCCAACTCATCTTTAACACAGCGGGAAAGAGTATCCAATGGAAAAAAGACAGCCTCTTTAACAGATGGTGCTGGGAGAACTGGACAGCAACATGCAGAAGACTGAAACTAGATCATTTTCTCACATCATACACAAAAATAAACTCAAAATGGATAAAGGACCTGAATATGAAACAGGAAACCATCAAAACCCTAGAGGAGAAAGCAGGAAACAACCTCCTTAACCTCAACCACAGCAATTTCTTACTTGACACACCCCCAAATTCAAGGGAATCAAGAGCAAAAATGAACTATTGGGACCTCAACAAGATAAAAACTTCTGCACGGCAATGGAAACCGTCAATAAAACTAATAGGCAACCGACAGAATGGGAAAAGATAGTTGCAAATGACATATCAGATAAAGGGCTAGTATCCAAAATCTATAAGGAACTCACCAAACTCCACGCCCAAAAAACAAATAATCCAGTGAAGAAATGGCAGATGACATGAACAGACACCTTTCAAAGAGGACATGCAGATGGCCAACAGACACAGGAAACGATGCTCTGCGTCCCTCCTCATCAGGGAAATACAAATCAAAACCACACTGAGATACCACCTCACGCCAGTCAGAGTGGCTAAAATGAACAAATCAGGAGACTATAGATGCTGGTGAGGATGCGGAGAAAAGGGCACCTTCCTACACTGTTGATGGGAATGTAAGCTGGTGCAGCCCTTCTGGAAAACAGTGTGGAGGTTCCTCAAAAAATTAACACTAGAACTCCCCTATGACCCAGCAATAGCACTGCTAGGAATTTACCCAAGGGATACAGAAATGCTGATGCACAGGAGCACATGGACCCCAATGTTCATAGCAGCACTCTCAACAATAGCCAAAACGTGGAAAGAGCCTAAGTGTCCATCAATGGACAAATGGATCAAGAAGATGTGGTTTATCTATACGATGGAATACTACATGGCAATGAGAAAGAATGAAATCTGGCCATGTGTAGCAACCTGGATGGACCTTGAGGGTGTTATGCTGAGCAAAATAAGTCAGGCAGAGGACAGATACCATATGCTTTCACTTTTCGGTGGATTAGGAGGAACTTAATGGGGGACCATGGGGGAGAAGAAGGGGATAAGTAGTTGGGGAGAGGGAGGGAGGCAAACCATGAAAGAGCAAATGCTGAGAACAAACTGAGGACTGATGGGTGTTGGGGAGAGGGGGGGTGATGGGCATGGAGGAGGGCCCTTGTGGGGATGAGCACTGAGTGTTATACGGAAACCAACTTGACAATAAACTACTTTAAAAAATAATAAATATTTCTACTTTGTGTTTTGGTAAAATGCTGCAATTTAATAAATTATTGCAAAATTGAATGCCAGTTGTATTTACTCTAGGAAAATCTAACCATTTAATAATTGAGTCTGTAGTACAACAGGGTCTTGAATTATATATGCTATTCTATAGATATACAGATTTCTATTTCCAAACGTACTTCACAAATAATTCTCAAATATTTTAAGAGGAAGGCATTTACCAGAATGCCATTTCTCCAATCTTTGGCAAAAAATGATCTAATTCTATATTATTCATATTGGCTGAACTGTAAAAGGGATGCATAACTCTCCACATGGGAAGGCACTTGACTATTTAGAGTCTATAAGAAATAGCTGTAGCTTGGTTTGCAAATAACCACAAATAAAACTTATGTGCCACACTGTTTCCAGCTCTGAAAATTTGAATATATCAGTTTCAGCTCTCTAAAACACAGAGTCTCTCTTATAATATAGTCACCCACCTAACACTCTGTAGTGTCTCTGTGTCCTGGATAAATGCAAAGTCCAAGAAATATAAAGGAAAAATAACACAGAGTCTGATTCAGGGAAGTAACATCTCATGGGAAGGAGGACAGGAATAGATCTTGCATAATGCGACAATATAAGGGCTTCGATAGAGGAACGAACAAGGTGTTACTGGGACCCAGAAGACAGGGCTGGAGCGGTTCCCAAAGTAGCGGCATTTCCGTTGTGTGTTCAGAATGAGGGAAGAGGGCCGAGAGGTAGGGGAGACGTCATATGCCAAGGCACAGGGTCGGAAAGGCCATGAAAGATGCGTTCAGTGAGGCTGAAGATGGGCTCTGGCTCTTACTTGCTGTGTGATGTAGTAATGTTACTTAGCCTCTCTGGGCAGTTTCCTCATCTGACCAAAAGAAAAAAAAAAAAAGAAAAAAAGGAATGATGATAAGACTTACCTCACTACCTTATCGTGAGGATCTGTGATGCACGTAAAAGCCCTGGCAATGTGTCTGCTCCACCCTGACATGCTCAGTACGCCAGAGCTGCTGCGAAACAGAGATCTTGGGTGTCAAGCTGGGCTCGTTTCCTTATCACAGTGAGGCAGCCGTTTCATTGGGTTTGCTCCCCCTTTTCCATGATAGGAGGAGGATCAAGCTAGACAGTGATCTCAAATCTCCTGCAGCTTACAGATTATTATATTATAGCTCTATGGCCACTGCCACATAAATGATAGTTCATATTCACCTCTAACACGCAGGGTATTTTTCTCCATAGGGAAAAGGCCCCATTACAGAACTTGAGCTGTCAAAGTTGATGAACAAAGGGGTCACAGAACTGGCCTTCGTGTCTTCAGGTTGAATGCTTCACTTACACCTCAAAATATCAGGGCGGCTGCATGGCTCAGGCAGTCAGGCGTCTGACTCTTGGTTTCAGCTCAGGTCATGATCCCAGTGCTGTGGGATGGAGCCCCTGCTTGGTGTGGTGCCTGCTTGGGATTCTCTCTCTCCCTCTGCTCCTCTCCCCTGCTTATGCTCCCTCAATCTCTCCCTCTCTCTCTCTAAAATTAAAAATTAAATTAAAAAATAAACTGAAAATCTCTTTCATATTTATTTCAGATAAATTAACTTTTCTTGAAGGTTGTCAGAAAGATGGTAGAAAGCATCTAAAAAACATGGCCAAAGGTAGAGGCTGCCCCTTCTTTAATGTTTATTTTTGAGAGAGAGACAGAGACAGAGCGCAAGTGGGGGAAGGGTAGAGAGAGAGGGAGACAGAAAATCTGAAAGAGGCTCCAGGTGTCAGCACAGAGCCCGACATGGGGCTCGAACTCCACAACTTTGAGATCATGATCTAGGCCAAAGTCGGACACTTAACCGACTGAGCCACCCAGCCGCCCCAAAAGGCTGCCCCTTTTGTATAACAGGGCCTCTTCGTATAAAAATAATACTGGTAATAGCAGAACCACCTAGAACCTATTTGTTTCATGGCTATTTCAACTCAGTGTCTCGTTGGCTTGGAACTTAAGAATGAAGTGTAACAGCTTAGCGGGCACTTTGACTTATTTGTTCCTTGACAAATAATGGAAAAAACAGTGGACAGGTCAGCTGTTACTTGTGGCTCTTGATAAAATATGGATTGTGACTGCATGAGAAAATGGGCAAACATTTCTTAAGAATAAAAGTGAGGAAAAATGACCTATGGGTTTAAACATTCATTACATACATTTCTTCTTTAATCCAACAAATGTTTATTGACTATTATGTGCCTAGAAAGGTGCAGACACTAGCGATCCGGAAATAAACTTTTAAAAAGTTTTCACATCCAGGAGTAAGAGGACATCAGGGATGAGGGATGGTTAATTAATGGAGTTTAAGTCCCTGTGTGGTCAAAAGATTTCTGAAGTCTGGGAACAACAGTTTAAGTGTTAATATATATACTAGAAATTACTGCTTATATTCTAAGTGCTGCAATTCATATTTGAGCCTAATCAGATAGATGTCAAAGTTCATACTCATTCTACTATTCCATATTCTACTAGTGATGATATCATATGCTACTGATTTAAAACTATGATAGATATCTTTTCTGTTTAAAGCAGAATTTCTGGGGCGCCTGGGTGGCTCAGTCGGTTAAGCGTCCGACTTCGGCTCAGGTCATGATCTCACAGTCTGTGCGTTCGAGCCCCATGTCGAGCTCTGTGCTGACAGCCCAGAGCCTGGAGCCTGCTTTAGATTCTTTGTCTCCCTCTCTCTCTGCCCCTCTTCCACTCGCTCTCTGTTTCTGTCTCAAAATAAAGGCATAAAATAAAATTTTTTTTAAAAAAAGCATAATTCCTTCATAAAATGAAAATAGATGCTGGCAAAACTAACCTGGGCAGTTAAGAGTATATGCCACCTTTGGTGACTATTTATGTTAGTGGTTATGAAGTGGTACCTACTACCAAGATATCAGACCCATTGCCCCGCATTCCATCAGATGTAGTGACCGGTCTTTGTACTTCAAAGGCATTTTTGCTCCTTCACAGCCTTCTGTTAAAAAAAAGTGATAAGCCTTATCAGGTTGCTCCATCCAGAAGTCCTAACAGCAGACACCAGGTGATGCTGTGACAATCAGATCGGACCCCAGTAGGGAGAATAGGAAATGTAGCCTGCCAGAGACACACCATGTCTCTGGTTTTCTCTGGGGGGGGGGGGGGGGGGGGGGGGGGGGGGCAACTGGCAAAACTCATACATCTTTCAAGTTAAGTAAAATCACGGATATAACATGTATACGTACACAAACATTTGGGAACATACAGAAAAACTAGTTCTAGAGTCACTATAGTCCCAGAAATGTGATTTGGACTAGAAAGGAATAGCAGAGTTCTCTGTCCTAGAACTTCTTTTTGATATAAATCTTTAGTCTTTAGTCTCAAAGAAAAAAAATGTTTTTAAATTTCTATACTAAAGTCATAGCCGCATCACTCTGTAACCTATTTCCAGTTTTATTTTGGATTGAAGCATACCTAAATGCAGGCTAACATTCTCATTTTTTAATGTTCAGATCAAAAGGAAAAAAGAATCAGAGAATTAGTGGGCATAAGTTCATGAGTTCGAAGAATTTCTTACATGCCAATCTGGTTACTCAATTCTTCAGAGAAGGAAAACAAGAGGGTAGCTGAATGATACAGGCCTTAACATCAAATGAACTGAATCACATGTACTTTCGTCTAAGAAATGCAGATACAGAATGTAATAGATGTATGCTGGAGTCAGACTTTGTCCAGAACCCACTAGGCAGATAATGAAATCTGGAAGGAGAGACTATGATCTGGAGTTTCTTTTTTTTTTTTTATTTTATATTATTTTTGAGAGAGAGACAGAGACAGAGCATGAGCCGGGGAGGAGCAGAGACAGGGAAACACAGAATCTGAAGCCCACTTCAGGCTCTGAGCTGTCAGCATAGAGCCCGATGCAGGGCTAGAACCCACTAACTGTGAGATCATGACCTGGGCCGAAGTCGGTCACTTAACCAACTGAGCCACGCAGGAGCCCCTTGGGTTTCTTAAAATTATCCAGGCATAGTCCACTGACTTTTGTTAGCCTATCTCACCGTGGCCACAACACACTACATAGGCAGCAATGGTCACTCAGAGTTTCTCTGGGCCCCCTGTGCATATGGAGAAATCTAATCACAGCTGCCAACTGAGGGCTGGCCTGTGCGAATAGATCCAAAACTGTTTCTTTTCCTCAATTTTACTTTCTTTCAAATGCTAATAAGGGCTAAGCCCCACACATTTTGGTGCCTTCCTCAAATAAAGGAAAAGCACAATGCAAACATTAGGCATTCTATTTTCATTGCGCACGTGTCTTGCTTTATGCGTTCTATCTTAAAATATTTATTTTTGGCCGCTGCCCTGACACTCGGTGGCTGGCACTGGGGAGAATCTCAGCCACAACTGCTGAATGCATAAAACAACCAGCGGCATGAGCTCCCTCCCCGCAAGCTGTTATGGAAGTAGACACCCATCTCGGAATCCTTACCGTCCAGCGAACAAAGGGCATGGTTGGCGTGTGTAGAGTTTCTTACACTAAATGCACACAGGACTCAGCGGTTATTCTTTTCCAGCTCTGTGAACTGAAAGCCAGGGCCTTACACCAAACCACAAAGCAGACAGGAGGCTACACCATCTGAGGAATGACCTACCGTTGATTAGAACACTGCGTTAGCGGCCTCTTTTTAACAGAAGAATGTTTTAGGAGCAATGGGCTGAAATGTGACATTGCTTTACAACAGCATCTTTAGGGGGAGTAATTTTTTTTATTCCCTTGGGGTTTACATTTTATTTAAACTAGGCCATAAAATATCACTACTCGTTGACGGAAGGCATGCCAGGGCAACCGGACTTCCTTGCCCTCCTGAAGAAGGCAGGGCGAAGGAGGCTACTGCGGCTGGTGGTTTCTGCACAGCCACTGGCTCTTCCAGGCCAGCAGCGCCACGTGTCCTGGCCTCGCAAGTGCAGCTACTACCCTCTTCTCCTAGCAACCGTATTATGTTAAAGTACGGTTGCTGAGGTTGCCAGGATATTCTTCTATTCTTGTTCTCCATGACCGAACCAAAGGGAAGAGAACGTGTAAGCCAAACGAAAGGTGGAAGATACAGCGAGAGGGGCCCAGAAAAACAAACACAAAATGATAAATAAGTAGCTTTATGTTCTTTCGGGTAAAATCAGAAAAAAAAATTAGCAGATTTTAAAGACAACCTGCAAACGAATGGCCATGAAACATTTTAAGAGACAAAATTCACTTCTTTATTATTTTTCACGGAAAACCCACTTCTTCCTGGTAAGGGAAGAGAGACAAATATTTAAAACTGTCAGAGTGACCTGAAAGGTTCTGAACTATAATTACCATCCTGTTTAACATGTAAGAGCTTCCGAGTAAATGCCACATTTCACTGCACCGAAGACATCACTGATTGTAAAATGCATACTGGGTTCTGAAAATGTTAAAATATGGAAAAAAAAAAAAACAACACCTGTATATAGAACTGTTGAAACATTGTGTATTACTTCATTTGGTATTTCAATCAATTCTGAGATAAAATATCTTCCTTATTCACAGAAAAGGAAGTAAAGTTTCTCAGAATCATAGCTAAGAAGCGGTAGAGACAGACATCAGATTTACATCTGTTTGACTATTCATTACCCGTGTTGCCTCTTAAGTTCCTTGCACAGATAATAAATAAAAATAACAACATGCTTTCAGAACTTCATAGCTGTTGAAGTATTTGTCATACTTCTGGTAATCCACTAGGTATCATTAGCCCTGTTTTACAAATAAGAAAAACCAGACCCAGAAAGATGGAATGACTCGCTCAAGGTCACACACACGATTAGTAAGTGGCAGAGCCGAGGGTGAAACCTAAGATAAATGACTCTTAATCCAGAACGTGTTTGACTAAGATCAGACATTAACCAACTACTGGACCTGAAATTAGTTCATGGACATAAAGATTATTCAAAGAGAAACATACAAGAAGAGCTGTCGCACATGGTAGATGGATTCACTGATTTATTCAACAAATATTTATGGAATGGCTACTTTGAGCTAGGCTCTGTTTTAGTACCTGGAATACAGACATGCATAAAAGACATAAAAATCACATAGGACTTTTAAGTGCTATTGAAAAAAACAAGGTGGAGGGTAATCAGGGAGGGAGAGCCTGCAACTTTATATAGTGGTCAAGGAAGGTGCCCTTGAAAAGGTGACATCTGAAGAAAGATAAGGGAGATACAGAAGTGAGCCATATGGATATCTGTGGGAAGACCATTCCGGGCAAGAGGAACAAAGGGCTTCAGTTAGGAGTGTTCTGACCCACTGCACAAACAACTAAAAGGCTGTATGGCTGGAGCATAGTAGCAAGGGCGGGGTGGGGGAGTAGAGGCGATGAGTTCAGGGGTCAGGAGGTGGAGAGGGTGGACTCACCACACAGGTCCCTCAGAGCATTTTAAGGACTTGGCATTTTACTCAGAGCAAAATGATAACCTTCAGCAGAGTAGCCTCATGGAATTTGGAATTTGGTCGGTTTCAATGACTCTGCCTAAGGCATCCCAAGTATGGCTACTTCATCAGTCCAGTTTAAGCTAGGGCTACTTGGCAAACAGATGCCACTCTGACTCTACCTTATATTACAGAGCATTGCCTATCCTACAGAGTGTCGACAGAGAAGATTCCATCTTTATGGACAGCTAATAAATATTTATTAGAGACCTATTATCTGTGCTGGGCATTTAAAAAAAAGCTCTCCTCATCTCCCTCTCTCCAACCCCAACAAAAAACTGGTCCCCACTTTCAGTAAGCTTAGAACTTAGCTGTGAGATGATTAAAGTCTATACCACATTTTCACTTGTGGAAGAGCAAGCATGGAATTATGCCAGGGAGAGCCAGAGACAGTTTTACTGAAAGCAATATGAAAGGCGAGGTTTGCTAAGTGGATCAAGGCAGGTAAAACATTTCATCTAGACGTAACAGCAGGAGAAAAAATAAGGAGGCTTATAAATAGCATGGCTTATTTTTTTAAAGATTCATTCATTCACTCATTCATTCATCCATCTATCCATCTATTCATTCATTCAGTGTAACTGGGGAGTAAGGTACCTGAGAACTAACAGCAATTGGGGAAAGCAGGCTGGAAGGAATCATGGAGAGGGCCATGCATAGTATTTGGATTTTATCCATAGGTGATGGGGAGACAAGGCATGCTTTCTGAGTATGAAGTAGCAACTGAAGTCATATGTTGGTCATCCTGGCACCATGTGCAGGACCGTGGAATGACATGAGAATGCAGACATGAGGCCACTACAATAGTCCAGGCAAGATGATGAGGGTGAATGGGGAGAACAGAAATAGAGAAATGGGGCAGAGGTAAGAAGCATTCGAGGTAAATTAAGCCTAGCTTAGGGACAGATTAGTTATGAGCAGGGTGAGAGTGAGAAAGGGTTCAAGGTCAACTCCCGGTGTTCCAGCATGAGTGATTGTGTAGATGCCACACTCTGATAAGAATACAGGAAGGTGGGGCGCTTGGTGATTATGCATCTGACTCTTGATTTTGACTCAGGTCAGGATCTCACAGATGTGAGATGGAGCCCTGCATCATGCTGGGCATGGAGCCTGCTTAAGATTCTCTCTCTCCCCCTCTCTCTCTGCCCCTCCCATGCTTGCTTCCTCTCTTTCTCAAAAAAAAAAAAAAAAAAAAAAAGAATACGGGAAGGAAAAAGGTTTGCTCATGGAGAAGACAAGAATACAAGTGTCAATGTTACAATGCAGGAAGTTTCACTGGAGGGGCAAGTCACTGCAAGGTGGCCAGACAAAAGATGGTCAGGATTTAGAAACGTGGAGAGAAATGTGTATGGCATTCCAGACAGAAAAAAGCCTAAGCAAAGGCACAGAAGTGGCAGCACAGAGGCCATTTTCGGCAGGGAAGTACCCTGGTCTTTGCAAGTAGAAGAGTGTAAAAGAAAGGGGAGGAAAAGGTGGGTCTTCAAATGACATGGAATCTGCACCTGAAATCTTCCTTTCAGGGAGAGACTGTGGAAGACATACCGGTCCACAGTGGATGAGCAAGCCCAGATGATTCATGGCAGGCGCCGGAAACACCTTGATGATATTGATGGTGATCCCACGTGAACATTACAGTTATCTGTCATGCTAGGATTCGTGAGCTCCCGAGCCCCTTTGTAGCTACAGTTTGAACTTGGCTTTCCTGCATCCTATCTCAAGATTAAATGGACATTTTTAGCAATTTACTGTTCAGAGCCACAGGCGCCATGTTTTCCTCCCAACACCTAACATTATACTTGAAGTGTAATGAACTTGAAGTGTCAAGAGCAGGTTTAAAACTTTAAACTGGTTTCATTTCACGATGAAGCCTTTAATTGTTCTTTGAAGTTAAACTAAGTAAATTCTATAATAAATATCTGGTCCTATTTGCAGAAGACAAATTACAAGTCAAAACAAGCTTCCTAAAGTCTATACTATCAATAATCAAATTTTTGTCCATCCAGACAATGCATAACTTTTAAAACATAATATATTTAAAGTCTCAGCTGTGAAAATATCACTTGCTCAGTTTAGCCTTAAACTATCACAAGTGGTGGTGGGATACTCATAATGTGTCCTCCAGTCCATCACTGAAATACAAATAAAATAGCAATCAGAGCATTAGCTGAACTTACTTATTTTTCCAGGAACACATTCAGATTTCTTTCCTTCATTTCCCCTTTGACAGCAATCAAATCCCTAACAGCTCTTGATAATTCATCATTTCTTGCTTCAGTGCCATCCTTGAAAACCAAGCCGGCTTGTGATTCTGTATATGTCATTATGGACTGAGACAAAACACAGGTAAAAGGGGCACTCAGATTAGACCATTTCTTCCAGGAAATATCACTTCTCCTATAACATAACTGGAAACGTTGAGCACATGTCACTCATTGGGCAACACCTGTCCAACGCAGTGGGGGGTGGGGGGGAGACCACATCCTTCCTTACAATTTTAAGCTGCCTCCGCCTTTTCTCTTTTACAGTTTTATTCACTTTTATTCATTTCACTCCCACACAGGCGCTACGCATTATACAGCTTCCATACTTAATTTTTCCAAGAGCTTAGACACAATAAAACTGTGTTCCTTTCTTATTGCCTAAATATGCATTTCAGGAACGTACTCCTTTTGGTTTTCTACCTCTGTTAAATGTGGTCTAAATGTTCTGATGTACCTCAGAATTCTTCTACTTCAGTTAACTAAGCTCTAAATTCTCTGAAATGTCCCTCAGAGCGTAGAACACTGGGAAGCAAGTTTGGCAGGCAAATGCAAGCAGCAGCTAAGGGAGGAAGATAAGACTGGCAGCTTGTTCCTGGGGAAATCCTGGAGGGAAGTCAGACTTTGTAGCCTAAGAAAAATGAGCTCACTTCTCCCCCTTGTGCCCGGAACCTTGGATGCTATCAGTTCTATCATAGATCTCCTTGGATGAGAGAAGCCAGGAGAATGCAGTCTCCTTCCTCTGACCTCTCCTTCCAGTATTTTCTGACCTGCGATGACTACATTTGTGGTAGCATAATATACTACCACATTTGAAATGAATTGATATCAAGTCATGTCAATTTTCAGAATTAAGGTCTAGAAAATTCACATTATATTTCAATCTTTGGTACACTCCCATGTAGCTTCACATATCTGCACCTAATAGAGGAATAAAGAATCAGCTCAGGTCATGATCTCAGGGTCCTGAGACCAAGCCCTGTGTAAGATTCTCTCTCTTCCTCTGCCCCTCCCCCACATGCACGTGTGCGTGTGTGTGCGCGCACGCACACACACACACTTTAAAATTAAAACAAATTATAAAAAAATAAAAAACAAAAAGCCCAATGCAGTGCAGTGTTACAAACAACAATATAGTTCAGATTCTGAACATAGTTTCTGCTTTGTAGCTGGAAAGGTTTGCAGTTAAACACTGATTTCTTCCTTTCATTTTTATTATCTGAGCTTCAATTTCCTGTTTACTCCATACTTTTGAATGACAGTTCACTGTTCGGCCTTCAAGTAAAAGAATGCACATATAGGAAAATCCACCTTATTTCAGTTAGCATTCCCAATGAGTTTCTGAGGCAATTATTTTTTTTAACACGAATTTCCATTTTTTAAACTTGCATTCTTAGTCAGTTGAAACTATGAGAATTTATTTTTGCTCATGACCCAAAGACAACACTTACTAGACTGGACATCCCCGTGTGGAATGATTTAACAAATAATAATGAGGAAGGTCTCCGTTTATTTGTTTTAACAACCAAACATTTCATTAATTGACTAAGTAATACACTTAATTTTATGACTAAAATTCCTCATTCAGCATACAAGAAAAACTAGGTGGGGGATTTTTTATTCTAAGCTGCAAACATTTTTTTTTGTCATTTTGGATGACTCCAGTAAAGCCATTAGATAAAACCCCATTTGTAAGTGTTGCCCCACGACACCTTTCTTCTAGCTGTGGGTTAAAATATTAGTGACGAGGAGATGAGGGGGAAAAGAACCCATTCTTTCTGTGGACTCAGATAGTTTCAAGGTGCCTTTTGAGCTTATGACGCTCTGTGGTTCTAAAATCCTTTCCCTGCCCATAACCTTGGGGAAATTCCACTACACCTTAGAACTGCTAACTTTACCCTGGAGTCTGGAGGCAAAGCTCAAAATAGGGCTAAATAATCAAAATTTCTTCCAATCACCAAGGTTGACCTTGAATAAATGAATGAATGAATGAATATTATATACTTGTTTTTATTTTGATATAGAAATATTTTAAATGTCTCAAGAATGAATGAAATTAGTGCTCCAGAAAAGTCTATGGCATTTTCCCTGAAACTTCTCCATTGATAATTTTGCTTCTCACCGCCAACAAACACAGTCCTCTCTATAGCCGACATAAACGTTGGCTCTGCTCCCCACCTGAGGCTGCTGTTCTCCCCGACTCAGTCCTCTCCACAGTGTTCTCTGCTCGCCTCCTATCCTGGTCCTGGTCTCCCAAGAGCTGCTTCCAATTTCCTCTCCAGTCCTAAGGGTCTGCTCTCACTGGGCACCTCTGCTTTTCCATTTGTAGGTCAGTGGCTTGATTTTCATGGTAGGCAATTTTGATGCATTCTTTTCTGCCCCGCACACCACGCACTGCTTACGCATAAGCACACACACACATTTAACTTGAGCGCTGTCAGGAGGGATCATGGAAGGAACTGCTCCTAACAGCTAGCTTCTCTTTGAAAGACTCCTGCAACACTCTTTATGCGAAAATAGCACAAGACACTTTTGGAAGACATTCTTCAAAATGTAAACGGGTCATAGTAAATAATATTATCCAAAGAGGGAGAAAAAGGAATTAGCCACAACTTTGTGTTCTTCCCTCTTAGGCTCCACGTCTCAGAAACCTGATCAATCAATATTCATAAACTTACCATTCATCTAAGCGCCCTGGCTCCTCGTGAACAGAAAGAAGAAATGTACAGAGAATCTATACTCTTCTTTCAAACTTCAATGTTCTTAAAACTCACCAGGACAAAATAGGTCTTTATTATAATCATCATTCTCTTCTCAGCTACCATCATATACCATTGCCGGCTCTTCCTCTGTTTAGTGACCACTTCAGTACTGAACGGAGCTCTTCTGCATCCACAACACAGTCATCCCTTCCACATCCCGAGCACCTGTTCTGTTACTGGCACTGTTCAGTGTACTAGTTTAGATTCTGCCTTATGGGATGAAGGAGACTGATAATTTAAGAGAGCAGTAAATGCTATGAATGAAACAAAGCAGACTGCTGATAGATGGACAGGACCAACATTAGGCAGAGTCCAGGAAAGGTCTCTTTGAAGAGGTGACCTGTGAACTGAGACCTGACAGATGGGAAGGATCAGAGGAGAGTCTTCCAGGCAGAGAGAGGGACGGATGCAAAGGACGGGAGGTTGTGAGGCACTTAGTGTCGTCCTGCCCTCGCGTTCCTGGAACGGCTCTGCTTCCTCCCGTCTAGGATGTCCTCCTCTCTAAGTCTGTCCTAAATGCTGATTTTTTCAGACCCGGGAGTATTTAGATGCCCCACTAGTTTTTCACAGACTTAACACTATATATTTGACCTTCAAGGGTTTAAAAGAGAAACAGCAATTCAAAGCAAGCCTCCAAGCAGAAACACTGATGACCTCACAGTCGACTATGTCACTTTTCCATATCTAAGAATCGGGCATCTACTCTTCGTGGAATTTAGTGCCAGGAAATAAAACTGCTCTGAAAACCGGTTTCCTTTCATTAAACAATGAGTTATAGGTAACCTGTCCTGCAACCCTTTCATTTTGGCCACCAGAACCTCAGAGGTAAAACCGAGGGTCCCTGTTACAGTAACAGCCCTGGCCTTATTATGTGGCATGTCCACCCCCTCCCCACCTTCATTCCTCTTTGTGGCCTCTTATCTTTATTTTGTTTCATTTTCACTGCCATGTGTGACAGTGCTTTTATTTAAGCTGCCTCAGACCTTTTGGAAATAGATGATGTATAAATCATTAATCACCAGGGCCTTCTGGACAATCGCGAGCAACTTCCTCATTGCAAAATCTCCCGTGTTGCCTTGGCCCTGGCCCTGCCCTCTCTGCCACATGACAGAACCCAGCTGCCCATCCCTGGTGAACCGGCTCCCTTTCCCGATCTGTTTTTGGGAAGATTACTATAAGTATGAAGAGAGTTGGTTAAAATCAACTCCACTTCCTCAGTTTCAGGGCACACCACAGCATCTTCATTTCCCTTTTAACACATTTCTTTTTCATTCTGACCATCTTATGTATGAATGTGTATGTGTGTCCACGTGTATGTACATGCACGTGTACATGTGTCTATGGGTGTGTACATGTGTGTGCACTTGTGTTTCCTTCTTTTCCCTCCTGCCCATTCAATGCAGATATACTTCAGGATTCTCTTCCAGGCTTTCACTCCTGTCTACACTTCTTTTCCTGGCCATCACCTACCACCGTCGCTTCTAAGTAAAAGATTTTCGAAGTGTACTTCTTCCTCGGCCTCTCTCCTGAGTTCACATTCCAAACTCCCTGGAACCACGTGAACCTCAGAGTCACAAGGAGGCCCTGCAGTTTTTGGCCCTCCCAACCCTGAAATCTCCTCCAAAACATCTTTGCCAGCACTTGCTAGTAAGCTTACCAACTTTCAAAGCAGCCCATCTAACTGATGGTTTTGACCATTTAAAACGTTGTTTCCAAAGGGCGCCTGGGTGGCCTGGTCAGTTGAGCGTCGGATTCTTAGTTTCAGCTCAGGTCATGATCTTACAGTTCCTGAGTTCCAGCCCCGTGTTGGGCTCCACGCTGACAGTGCAGAGCCTGTTTGGGATTTTCTCTCCCTCTCTGTCTGCCCCTCCCCTGCTCACTTGCTCTCTCTCTCTCTCTCTCTCTCAAACTAAATAAATAAACTTTAAAAATTTTTTTAAAAAGTTGTTTCCAATAGGATGGCAAAGTCTATTTCTATGACATGTGCCTGCCAGTTCTAATGCTATTCTTTTTTTTTTTTTTAAGTTTATTTGAGAGAGAGAGAGAAAGAATGCACAAGTGGGAGAGGAACAGAGAAAGACAGGGAGAGAGAAAATCCCAAGTAGACTCTGCACTGTTAGTGCAGAGCCCAGTGAGGGGCTCGAACTCATGAACTGTGCGGTCATGACCTGAGCTGAAACTGAGAGTTGGAAACTCAGCTGACTGAGCCACCCAGGCGCCCCTCTAATGCCATTCTTAAGTGTAACATTAAGAGCTAAGATGGCCTGAATACCAGACGTGTGCCAGGGCCACTGCACATATTATCTCTCTACAACTCTGCCATGTGGCTTTATTATTCCCATTACATCACCGGGGCAATTTTTAATTAATCCAATCATGCCCATGAGTCTCCTCCAAATGATGACATACACATATTCTCTAGGGGAGCTACTCTATCCCAGGTTCAGAAAATACAAATTCCTCCAGTCACTTTTTTTAAGTTTATTCATTTATTTTGAGAGAGAGAGAGAGAGAGAGAGAGAGAGAATTCCAAGTAGGCTCCACAATGTAGAGCCTGATGCAGGGCTCAAATTCATGAACTGTGAGATCATGGCCTGAGCCAAAGTTGGATGCTTAACTGACTAAGCCACCCAGGTGTCCCCCAATCACTTTTTTAAGTGTATTTATTTATTTTGAGAGAGAGAGAGAAGAAAGAGAGAGAGAAAATGAGCAGGGGAGGGGCAGAGAGAAAGAATCACAAGCAACCTCCATACTCTGTGCTGAGCCCAATGTGGGGCTTGATCTCACAACCCTGAGATCAAGACCTAAGCTGAAACCAAGAGTCAGATACTTAATGGATGAGCTAAGCAGGTACCCCTCCAATCAATCACTTTTCACATGAACTACTGGATTTTGTTAATTTTACCGTCTGTATTGCAAACCTTCAACTATGGTGTCCAGGAGGAAAGAAATTCAAAATAACATTCCAGTTGTGGTTTGAACATGCAGGACAGAACTGTCACCCGCTTCACTCTAGACACTATGTATGTGCCTCTGCTGACCTAGCTAGCCTAAGAGCAGACCTGCCTTAGGCTTTTAACCAATAGCCTTCTCGACAGCTCCCAGAACTCCGATGAGTACATCAAACCATTTCTTAATGGCACCTGTATTACCCAGGCATATAGGCTCAAGTCCTCCACATCAGCTTTGAAATTCCTTTTACATCTTCAAAATCTCATTTGTGACCAAGTCGTGAAGGCTCGGAGTTGAACATGTTCTCACAATGTCATCTTCCTACTGCCTTAGGCTGGGCTTTTCTCTGTTTCCCAGTCTAGGTTCAGCTGTTCTCACCTGGACAGCAGCTTCCCTCCAGCCCCACCACCAACCCCCCCCCCCCCACCGCTCAGGCCTGATGAAGACGGCTCTTACCCTGCACTCCTCCCCACGCTGATGTCAGCGCCCACCGGCGTCTGTCTCCTCTCTGGTCTAATCATCCTATGGTTTCCTGCATGTACCATACACTTCTGGGAAACTGTGCCACAAAGTATTTTTCAAATGTTCCTAGTCCTGCACCTTCAAGCACACGGTCTTTGAGCCCGGGAGGCCTTTGTTTGCCTGTCAAAATTCTATCTTTCAGTAACTTGAGAAAATGTCACAACCTCTATGAAACTTGTGCCAGATCCTGGGTCTGGCCGTCAAAAATGGATCTAAAGTTTCTGAGTTCTCATGCACTTTGTTTCTCTCCTAGGATAGAAAAGCGATACCAATATACATACATATTTCTTTTTTCCACTGCTCTTTAGGCTCCTTACATCTTAGCTACGGCTTATTGCATTTTACTCTTCCAGATCCAGAGGAGGGCTCCAATTTAGCTGCATTAATTACAAATAAGGAAGCAGGAAACAAACAAACAGTGAAATTGATGACTGGCTGAACCTGAAGGAAACCTGGCAATCTAATGCAAACACTTGGAAAATCAGCCCCACACCAGCCATACTTAGAGATGACCCAAAAGAGAACTCTCTCCATTATCCCTGCCTGCTTCTGATTTCATTTTTCAGATGGTGGGCTCTACCCTCAAGCACAAGAACTCTTTCTTCTTCCCTGAGAATTAACCAGGCTAGAATTCCCAGGGCTGGTAGTCAAAGGCCAGCACAGTGATCCTACTAAACCATAAATAAATCCACTTTCTCTTAAAAATAATCGCAGTGACAATGAACAGAGAATCTTTTGCAAGCACACCGGTCACTCCCTTAAAATCTTAATAGTGTGGCCATGAAGTCATTGCATTGCCTTACTGCTCAATAAAACAAACCTGAGAACGTGTATTTATTCCTTGCTGATATTTAAATGCGAAGGTCTCTTTATATCATAAAAATAAAATTGAATTTATATAAGATGGACTTAGGAGTAGTTAAATTTAAAAGAAAAATTTGGAGTTTTTTTTTTATAAATGTGAGTGAATTCTGGTATTACCTAGAAGAATTTTTAACTATTCAACATAACCTATTATCAGGTCAAGAAAAGTGCTTCACATTTTTTCCTTCCTGGAATTAACATTTATTTAATGAAATTCTACATCATAAAATACCACTTGTATTACTCAGATGTTCAGTCAATGAAATTACTGAATTAATGAAAAAAAATTACCTTCTTATGATCAGGTCACATGAATTCACAAAACTGGAAGTGGTTACATAATACAGCAGAGTTACATAATAATGTATTGAATGATATTATACTTTAAGATGTAATCAGTTTTTAGCTAATAGTCTTGTTTGCTGAGCTCAGTCTTCCTTTTACTTGACTTTTCTTATCTCTTTGGTTCTTCCCCTGTGTTCTACAGTGCACATCTTTCCTTCCTAAACACTTGGCTAGGATTACACAGGCATCAGGTCTGCTGCTTTCTGGCTATCAACCCACAAACAAAAAGGGGAAACACACACATGTACTCAGACACTGACACAGTAAATTACCTCTCCAAAATATTAAACTATGAAGACAACACCAGTGTATAAGGATTCTCTACCTTTTGGTTATTAGCATTAAAAAATGATATATAAATATATCTTCAACTAAATCCAGGACTTATACAAATATAGGTGGGTCATTAGGCATTGGATTTCCTAAGGATAATCTAGTCTAAAATATTTCTCCATTGGCAAAAACTCAGATTACCGGACAGGAGCGGATTAAGAAAACATGGGCTCTAATGGCTTGAAGCAAAATTGCCTGTATTATTTACTCGTAAGCTAACAGAGATATGAAAATCAGGCTGGTATATTCCTGACTACCAGATGAAAATAAAACAGCAGGGTGGCTTTGTTTTATTTTATTTTCCTGCCAGACTTAATATTTGAGTTCTTGATATGTTTTAAGTTTCAGGCCAAAATTATTTAACTGTCCTAAAATTATATAAAATAACGTGCACACCTATTTTCTATAAAATGTTAGATGTACAAAAAGAATTGCTACTCCTTTCTCTTCAATTTATCTATTTAGAAATACTGCTTATAATACCAATCATACCAATAATAATACAAAGAGAGAAAAAGGTAAGTCAGATGTCATGTTTCACCCACACAGTAAGTAGGGAAAAAATAATATTATTATTTATATTATTCCACGCTGGAATATTTAATACTCTAATTTACATTAGAGTATTTAACACTCCAATTCAAAATACAGCATTCAGTTGGTGATAAGTTTGTAAGTTATATAGGTCATTGTATTGCTTTAAAAGCACTGTCTTAGTACACTCGTTGAAGATATTGGATTTTCCTTTGCTTTTATGTACGTCTTGATCATCTAAACTCATAGGGCACAGGAAAATGCTGTATGGTATGGTAGTGCTGGGTAGAAATAAATTGAGAAAGAAATAGGTCAAATCTCAAATTATCACATATAGTTACTTATCAGCAGCTCAGTTAAAGGTTTAATGACAAGCAAGCTAAATGTAGTGGCTGAAATGAGGATTTAACTTACCTTCAAGATAATTCATTCATAATGTTAATGTCTCTCATTACTATGTGTAGGCAAGTTAACTGTCTTTTCACCTTTTTCTAGGAGGATTTGAAGTCTCTATCCTGATCTTATTAATGATATCAAATCTTCCTAGATCAGGATACATCTAGTTGCTAGATTAAGAGATTACCCTAATAATTTCAATAAGTACGTGTTGAAGATGGTTTTCTTTCTCCAAAATCAAATGTAATTTTTTTAAATCTGAAAATAGCATTCTGGGTTTCTGGTCAATTTACTGTATTACAAAAAGATTATCAAAGAAGGAATGTCAATAGTATCAGGAGAAAATTCTATAATATTTTTATTGCATAGGAAATGTGGATCCTAAGGAAGGTGGGGGTATCACTCTCTCTGACTCCCTTTGCTCACCCCTCCCCCAACATTTTAATATACTTTAATTTATATTTTGATGATGATCCAGGTAATTTTTAAGTGAGGGAGGGAAAGGCACAATACAGATGTATGTATACATTTTTTACGTTAATAAGAGAGAAATGGGAGTTGGTGTGAATTCACAGAAAGCATTAAGCTTCCAGTCTTTTGTTCTTCAGATTGTGGAGGTGGTAGTTAAATCACCCACCAGCCAGAACCACTTCCTGCTTTCCCTTCCTCTCATCTGAGTCTCTACTTAGTCCCCTTTCATTAGGGGTAGCGAAGTCTATACTTTGAGGTCAATTAGCCCAAAACCGCTAAATCCTAAGAAGATCCTTACTCATTACTTCCACCTTGTTTTTAGTTGTGACTTGCAAACACAATGGTCAGTGCTCACTAGATAGAAGCAAAATAATAAGTTGAAGAATTCTGTGTGTAAAGTCCTTTTAGAAAGGGGCCACGTTTAATTAATTTCTGCATCCAAAAATCTTATCAGAGTCTGGCATGTAGTAGGTACTCAACAGTGTTTATGAATGAATATGGGTGTTCATTCAACTGGTTGGTTAAACAAGCTGGTCAGGAAAGGATAACACAGCAAACAGAGAATAACTTCAACACTAGTAAGGACCCCATTAGTTAAGGCAAATAGTGGCAAGAAATTAAAATCCCTTCAAGTATTTATCATCTACATGATGCTTCTTAGATTAGTTTAAATTATCTAACTCTAGTACAACATCTAACATTTGGCTAGTTATTGCCAATATATGAAGCATTTTTACAGACATTATTTCACTTAATGCTTCCACAATTTTGAGGCATATACTGTGGGGATCTTCAATTTTATAGATGATGATACCAAGGCTCAACAAGGTTCAGGCTAAATCTCTCGTTATTTGAATCCCGAATCTGGGGTCATTCTAAAGAATTACATTCTCTGCTTTAAAAAAAAAAAAAAGTCTCTTTCTTTCAAGGGCAAGTTTCCACATGCTTTTTTACATCTTCTAAATTAAATCACACAGATTACCACTTTTCCTACAGCAGACTTGCACATATTTGTTGATGCTGATTAACTGAAGCCTGAAAATGTGGAAGAGGTGAGAGAAACAGGGTAGAGACATGGGTTGGTTTTCCTACAACCAAAACTGACTCCTAAAATCCCTAGATCAGATAGCCTTTCATAATATAGCAAAAACAAGCCCCTGCCTCTCACAGAGACTAGAAAGAGAGATGGTGTTGTCAACTTTAATGGAAGAGTTTTCTCCAGATTTAACTCACTATACCATTGGGGAGACCTGAGATAATTGAAGAAATGAAATAAACACTTACCTGCTCATTTCATTTATGTCATAATTTCCCCTGGGTGGTGTCTGTTTTATTGTAATGTCATGGCTCTTGAATTCTAACCTTTGTAATTCATAAGACAATCAGCCGTACTATGAAAAGCCTGTGACCTAATACAAGGAAGTAAATATTTGCTTTGTGAACCACATTCATTGTCTATAATAAAATTATATTTATTGACACAGATATTAAAAAAATCTCAAACACAAAGTTTAAGAAATTCAGAGAGATTTTAGATGTTTATTATTCATGCTAGAATTTCAAGTCTGAGGCATTTATATACTTTGATGAAAAAGCCTGCACATCTAGTAAAGAGGAGAGCAAGAATTCAAATCCAGTTCTATCTGAAACAAGACTTCCTGTTCTACCACAACCACTTTTCCTATAGGGGCCTCCCATTCTATAAATTCCAAGTTCGTTGATTCTGAATTACTGAGGTTTTACTATATTTGAGGAAGTGGCACCAGCAGTAACATAAAAGTTTACGCTTTCTATGTAGTTTCCTATCTAAGGGACTTCACAGATTTTTCAAGCCAACTACTCAAGCTTTTGAAACCAAATTTGTCAAAAGTCATAGAATTTAAAAAGTCAAAACCAGGAGCTTAGAAGAGCACTGAGTCTTGTGAAACATTCCAGGTAGAGAACTCATTAAGAGACTAGATTAGATTCTCACCTTTTAAATATTTAAATGTTACCTCCAGCTGAAAATCTGAAATAAGATTCCAATCGGAAATGGTTTTATAACTCAACTTAATTGATTTCATTCTGATGAGAAACTTCAATTAATGCTCTGTAGGACTTCCAGCTACTATTTTTTTTTTTTATTTCTAGGAGAGAGAGAGAGACAGCGTGAGCAGGGGAGGGTCAGAGAGAGAGGGAGACACAGACTCTGAAACAGGCTGGCAGTCAGCACAGAGCCTGAGGCGGGGCTGGAACCCACGAACCGCGAGATCATGACCTAAGCGAAAGTCGGCGCTTAAACGACAAACCCACCCAGGCGCCCCAGCTACTCTTATATTACCCTTCCATTTCCTTTATCTTGGGAAAACTCAAAAGTTCTGCAGCATTGGCAACTGACAGAAACAATCCATGAAAACCCAAGAACTCATCTTATAGTAAGGTGTGAGTTTGTGTGTATGTGTGTGTGTGTGTGTGTGTGTGTGTGTGTCTCCAAACAGAAAAACAGCAGACTCTAACTACTAAGGGACTCTGGGCTTCTGAAAGGGACTGTACACTTTGGAAAGCCCAGGTTCTGTGGCAGGTGACAGTATGTTAGGGACGCCACAGCAGCCCAAATCCTGTGGCTGATCCATGTCCAGATTTTGGTGATGTCTGCTCCACTCCTGCTGAGCTGGAGTCTGGTTCAGCCACCACCATCTCAGTAGTCTTTGCCAAAAGTCCTCTCGGTCACTAAGCACTTTCTTTCTTTGTGTGCTTCTGCCATATTTAAAAATTAACATTAGCACTCAAATAAATAAGAAAAATGTACCCGAATGCCAACAGAAAAATGGGCAAAAGACTTGAACAAGCTATCCTTAATGACCACAAAAAAAATTGCTTTCTTTTTGACATGTCAAAAAAGTCATTAGCATAATAATTAGTAACAAATGAAATAAAAGTTTAAAAAGTATCATTTTCATTTATCAAGTTAGCAAAGAGTTTTCAAAAAATGATAGTATGTTGGTAATAGTATGCTGTTACTCTAAGCATCAAGTCTAGAAAATAAAAAAAAAAAAAAATGTTACACATATATGGAAACAAAACCCAGGCCTAAGGATGTACATCAGCTACAACAGTAAAATATGGGAAATAACATAAAAACCTAAAAATAAAACAATGACTAAATAAAGACATCCATAAGTTGAATTATTTCACAGTCACTAAACTGTATTAAAAATACCACTTTGTTAAAAAAAATACCAGTTTTAATTTCCTGGGAAACACCAACAAAGTAAAATTAATTTTTTTTAAAAAGTATGAAGTTCTACAATATGATTCTGAGTCTTTAAAAAATAGTACTTATTGTGCATAGTGGTAAACTACTCTGTATTTTCTTTTTTTTTTTTTAATATTTATTTATATTGGGGAGAGAGAGAGACAGAGACAGAGAGAGAGAGAGAGAGAGAGAGAGAGAAAGCTCTGAAAAGGTGGAAAGGGGGCAGAGAGAGAGACACACACAGAATCCGAAGCAGGCTCCAGGTTCCGAGCTGTCAGCCCAGAACCTGAAGCAGGGCTTGAACTCACAGAGATGAGATCGTGACCTAAGCCGAAGTCAGACACTCAACCAACTGAGCCACCCAGGCACCCCTACTCTGTATTTTCAACAGCAATTCTTTAGCCATTGGGATAATTTTAAGTTCTTAGTACATGCCAGGCACACATTCAGCACCTTATCTACACTGCATTACATTTATGCTTACAAAAATCCCAGGAGGTGGGTTTTATCCCTGGTGTATATCTGAGGAAATCGAACAGGTAAGTAACTTCACCACAATGACAAAGCTCTTAGGTGGAGAAACCAGGACATAAACTAAGATCAGCCTGACCCAAAGCTCCTGCTCATCACGTCTATGTTTGCCCACAGGTAATTTTAATTTTCTTTTTCACATATTTTTATGCGCTCTAGGGGATCTAAAATAAGCATATGCTGCTTTTATAATCTGAAGGCAAATCAATAATATAAATGTTGTAAAAAGATGCAGATTCCCAAAGTGACGATTCTAAAAATTGCTTCCTCCAAAGAGGTGGGACCATGAACAGGATCTTTAGGAACTCAAACTGATATACTTGGTAATGAGCATGAGCACTCCTTTTAATAAAGGTAATCCCAATGACTTTTGTGAGCCATCTCAATTCTGCAAAATTTATTCATTTAAGAAATACTTGTCTAAGATCTACCTTTTGCCAGGTATTGTGCTAGATGTTGGCACATAATCAGGAAGCCCAGACTAAAGGGCTTTCTTTGGATATTGGGAACGTCTTTGGGGGATAAGTAGAGATGGGAAGGGATAGGGAAGGTGGCGAGACTGTCAATTTAAAACCGAAAATCCTGGCTATGTACATCTAAGGTATGTTTTTTTTAAATCTTTCCATAAAAACTGCTAGGATTTCTGAGGCTCTATGACACCCCCCTGTAAACGTCACACAATGAGAAGGCTCTACAATGCATCCATACTTTTACTCTAATTATACTAGTCAGATGAACTAAAATGCTTTTACCATCACCTAGTATTATTCTCATCCACAGGCTATACACTGGTCCTTACAGTTGCCCTTCTGGGTGGCACAGTATTTTCTTTGTTAAGGAAGCAGAGATAGACCATCAGAAAAAGGATTCTTAGCACAAATGCAGTTGGATGGATTTCCATCCTTCTTGGCTCCATACCTCTTTGTCCATGCCCACCTTCCATTTTTCCAGAAAAGCCCATGTCTTTCAGCAAATAGACTTCTAATGTGAAGGCCACTGTCTCTACAGCTGTAGATTAACCAGTAAATGCTTTCCTACCTTTTAATTTATGAGTCAATCAGAATTATTATTGACATACTTAGATCATTTCCTTTTATTTGGCTGTTATAATAAGATCAAACAAGTAAGAATACATATACTTAAGTATATATATTTATTTATTATATACTTATTTATTTAAATATATATTTATATTTGTTTATTTACATATATAAATATATTTTATCTATATCTATATCTAATCTCCTAGTCTACAAAGCCCCAGGCCCTAGTGGTAGGAAATGTTAAGGAATGTTATTAAGCAAAAGCATAAGGGGGAAGTCCATAGGAATGACAGTAACTTAGACTTTGAACACTGAGTTCAAATAAATTTGGACCCCATAGGAAGATCCCTAAAAGCAAAGAGATACCTCTTTGAGAAGGAAGGCTAGGATGCCTTAGAATTGAACACAGAAAGCAAATTAAATCTCCTTGTTAATTCTCTTCCATGGGGATTAAACACCAAGGAATCACCAAGAAACCAGAGCAAAAAAGGTCTAAACTGGTACAATAGATTCCTTATGCTGTTCATAAATTAGATGATTCTCTTAAGCTTTCAGACTACAAATTTAGGAGGAAGGATGAGTGCCCATAGTTCTGAGATCAGGTGTCACTGCCATGGAGATTCACTTTATTTAATATAGGATACCATCCAATCTTTTCACAATAATAAGCACTTGTTTTATCATCTCCACAAATCGTAAACTACCTTCCCATGGTTTCTCTAACTACAGTTTTTCAAGATGATAAAAACAATGAGTAAATCTACTCTCCAGTAATTACTGTTTTAGTTCATGCTAACAGAAGAAATGGCTTAATAACAGCAACTTAACTGACGGAAGTCAAACTGCTCATTCATTTAAGCGGAGTACAAATCATCTTTGTGTTAGATATCAGTGCTATAATGTATATTTCATGGATACCTGCTATTATTACTTAAAGAGACTTTAGAAACAAACACAATTTGTACAGTATCAGTTTTCGAAATTATTTAATACCCATAATGTCTAGGAGCCATGAGACCAGGAGGAAAGCATTATTTTCCACTTCAACTGTAAAAATTGTTTCTCATTTCTCCAATTAAATGATTTCGGAAGGATGCATTCCCCGGAAAACCGGCATGTATGAACGCCGGAAATGCAGATGATATTCAGTCTCAGAAGTGTTTATTCTAAACGGGAACCAAACTATTATATTTTTCTCTATTATTTATAATAGCCTTCCCATGATAGAAATAATCTCCCTGTAAAACAATCCAAAAAGAAATTTAAAAAAACAAAAACAAACAAACTATGGGAAGGTTGCAAAGTTCTCTAGACAAACCTTCCTAGAGACTTTTAAAGAAGGAGGCATTTTTCGAAGGGTCGGGGAGGTTTAGGAAAACTCTGCCAGGAGCCAGGGTGAGTCCCCCCGGAGCGGCTAAGATTGTCCCAGGCGAGCAGCGCCCCGGGGTCCGGACGTTGGCCGAGGACGCAGGGCGGGTCCCCGCACCTCGGGCACCTTTTGGGCCAGGCGACCCGGCTCAGTCTCCAGGAGCCCGGCGACTCCCGAGGCTGGCGCGGGCTGCCCGGGACGCGCTGCCCACAGCCTCCCGCTCCCGAGGGGCATCTCCCTTCCTCGGCTTCCGAGGTCGGCTCTGTCCCTCCGCCATCCCCCAGCCCTCCGACATTTTTCCCGGAGACCCGCAGGCTGGGAGAAGGGGAAACGGCCGCGCGTCTGCATGCAGTCTCTGCCGCAGCACCAGAAAGCAGAGGAGGACCGAGGCTGGCGAGGAGGGAGCTACGAAACTGTGATTCCATCGATAACACAGTCACCATCACCCCCAGCAGGGGAGGCTCGGATACACCCACCCGGACGGAGGCTAAGGGGGCGGGTGGGCGTTCCTCCTCCCGGTGCCCTCGGTGCCTGTGAAATCTACCTTAAACCATGCACACAAGAACTCCCTTTGCTACGACTAACGGGAGGGGAGGAACAAAAGAGACCCCCACGCCCTACACACACACACACACACACACACACCCCACTCGGACACCTCACCCATGCTCAAGGTATAGCATTTTTGCAATCCCTTAGGCTGACACCTTCTCCACCTGGTTAGTGCATTTGCCCAAAGGTAAAGAAAGAAAGAAAGAAAAAAAAAAACCACCACCCCGAGGTGATCGGGCGAACGGGCACTGGTAATTTCACATTCGGTTTTCTGACAAACAGCCACAAAATTCCCGCAGGACCCCGCGCCCCCGCGGGGTCTCCGTCGCCCCCGGCCTCCCCGCGAGCTCCCCCAGGCGCGCAGCTCCCCGCGGCGGACCCGACCGAGGCTCCCCGGGCGGCAGCACACCCGCCGGCCCCCCGGCCGCAGCTGGAGGCGGCGGGCGGACCGCGCGGCGCCGGCGACGCGGGCTTGAACTTCCCAAACCCGCGGCGCGGGCCCCGCTCGCCCTGCCGGGGCTCGGGCGGCCGCACTCACCGCCCCCTCTCCCCTTCACCTCCCCCAGCCACCACCTTCCACAAAATTCATCCCTCGGTGCAAAGCAGACATGTTGATGTCATTTACTCAGCACCGCTCGGTTCCAGAGGCAACATCTTACCCCGTCGCCTGGAGGTGTGGGCAGCGCACCGGTGCGTCCGGGGGCGCGAGGCTGGGCTGCGCGGTCCTCTAGCGGAGCGGCTGGGCTGCCATCCGCCCAACTTCAGCACCCAGCGGCCGAGGAGAGAGCGAGAGCCGCGAGGATGGAGGGGAGAGGGGAAGGGGAGGGGGGAGGGTGGGCGGGGAGGCCGCGGGCGCCGCGCGGCAGCGCGCATGCGCCCCGCGGGCGGGCGCAGCCCCTCGCCCGGCTCGGCGCGCGGCGCCTCTGCTGCCCCCGGCTCGCGGCCGCGTGAGTCACGGCCCCGCCCCTCCCGGCGGCGCGGCCCCCCCGCGCGCGCGCGCGCGCCCCGGCGGCGCGCCCCCGATGCGGGGTGGGGGGTTCTGCGCGGAGCTCCGCGGGAGCCTCGCGGACCTGGGCTCGGAGAGGCTCAGCCTCCCGGGCTCCTTCAACTTCACGTCCGCCCGCAGGCCGCGTTGTTTCTCGTGCGCCCTGGGAGACCGCTGGAAACCAGAAGCGTGTCTTTAATGGGGGGTTGGGGGGGGGGAAGCTCTGCAGCGGTAGGGTCCCAGGGGAAGCAGTCCCTGCGGGAAGGTTCGAGAAAGTGTGGGGTTAAGCAAGTTTTGCTCACCAAAGCACTGGACTGTATGAAGACTTCTTTATTGCCATCGGCACCCAGAAATCTGACCCTTCTGTCTTTAAGAATGATTTCAGATCTGGTCTGGGGCATAGAGTCTGTGTCAGGCGCCTGGACCACTGAGGCCGGAGTCTTGAATGAGAAAAGGCGGTGGCAAGGCAAGAGTCGTGAATTACTAACAGCAGTGTGGATGCTAGGGGCTTGGAGCATCCTTTGGGGACAGTTAGGTACTATCAGGTCTGATCACTGTTCCTTCGCAAGCGGAGCCCAGCTTGGTAGTGAAGACGCTTTGGATGCTTCATGCATCATGAACGCTAGATTGCATCTCTGATGATTAAACTGAAGTGTTTGTGAGGGTGAATTAGGGAAGCGGGTGTCTCTCTTGAGATGTCACATCTGTGGGAAGAGGAGTGAGTTCCTGGCTGGAATGATTAGGCTTTTTTCGTATACCTACTTAAAACTGATTACTTGTAAATATATATGATTTCCCATTGCTTGTGTGCTCCTACATTCTAACAGTGTTGTGGTTGTTTCAAGCTCCCACACTGCACACCCTCCTGACCTCCTCCCTCCTCCCTCCTCCTTCCTCCCTCCTCACCTCTACTGAGTTAAATGGGTCTCAGGGTTGGTTTGCTCCAGGGCCTCCTTTCTCTAGCTACATCACGGCTTTGAGTATGAGTGCTTTGAGTATGAGTGCTCTTCAAAGTGTGTACCCTGGCCGGGTGATGGTCCCAAATTGTTCCTTACCGGTCTGTAGTGAGAGAGAAGCACAGATATAAAGAGGAACATTTAGAAACTTGCACAACAATTTGACATTGCCTTGGCATCCAAGCATGTTAGTCCGTTGTACTTTTGTGTTTGCTTATATTTGCAAAGCAATTCGTTTTTGTTGAGTTTTACAAAAGTATTGGTCCACGATGGAAAAAAAAAGTTTTTTCAAAACAAAAGTTAAAAAAAAACACTGTCATGCTTTGAGCAGCCCCAAGTCCCATGTCACTCCCAGATTTGTATCTTCAGTCCTGATTTTGTGGAACTCTTTTATGTTCTTAACTACCTTCATGGCTCCATTTGAAGAACAATTACACTAGTTAATAGTTATTGAGCCATTACTGTGTGTTAAGTTCTGATCTAAATGTTTTACATATGTTTCTTATTTTCTCTACAAGGTAGATGCTATTATTATGTTTAACAGACATTCTAGAAGCAGAACTCCAGCATCCACCCCCTCCAAACCTGTTCCTCTCCAAATTGTTTCACCTAGTTACTCTAGTCAAAAAGTAAGAAGTTATCTTTGTTTTGTCTCTTTTACCCCACATCTAATTAATTAGCGAGTCACCTTGTCATGACCTCCAAAATATATCTCTAATTCATCCACATCTCTCTCTCTCTCTTTATTGCCTTAACCATGGTCCAAGCTTCTCTCATCCCTCCCAGGAGCTACCCCAAAAGCCACCAATTAGTTTCTCCTCCACAACCCCAAGACAACACATTCTCTAAACAACAGACGAGCAATCTTTTAAAAACATAATCCCATTGGGGCACCTGGGTGGCTTAGTCGGTTAAGCGTCCGACTTTCGCTTAGGTCATGATCTCGTGGCTCGTGGGTTCGAGGCCCGCGTCGGGCTCTGTACTGATTGCCAGCTCGGAGCCTGGAGCCTATTTCAGAGTCTGTGTCTCCCTCTCTCTGACCCTTCCCTGCTCATGCTGTCTCTCTCTCTCTCTCTCTCTCCTAGAAATAAATAAAAATATTAAAAAAAACCATAATCCCATCATGCCATGCTTCTGCTTAAAACTCTCCAATGAGTTTTCATTGTGCTTTAAATACAATGTCTAATCCTTACCACTTCCGAGGTTTTATGTAACCTTGTCCCAGCCTAGTTCTCCCAGACTGTGCTCCCATACATCACAGCTATGTGTGGTGTAGCCACATCAGCCTATTTCTTTTACTTTCTTGAGTAAGTTTCACTTATAGTACTTGCTGTTCTTTCTGCCTGAAGTCCTCTGCCCCCAATTCTTTAGAGTAGGCTCCTTAATATCCTATAGGTCTCTGTTCAGGTGTCACCTACTCGGGCTCTCCCTAGCCACCCAATGTAATCTTCCCCACTGTTCTTCTCTCTTGCATCTTCTTGCTTTATTTTTTTCCAAATACTTTTCATTATCTGAGTCAGCTTGCATTTGTTTACTTGTTTATTATCTCCTTCTCCCCCCTCTACAATAATGTATCTCAAGAGCTTTGCCTACACTTTTTACTGTTTTATCTCTAATGCCCAGGACAAGATTTGGCACATTGCATATGGTCCGGATTTAGCGGATGGATTAATGATTGAATGAATAAATAACACACTTAGAAGAAAACATTCTTTATTTTTTCTGATGCTCCTTCTTCTTGGATCCTCACTGCTGCGTATGAGAATCTGTTGTTTTCCCAGAAGTGCACAGAAATTCTACCTCATTTCCTCTGCCCACTCTACCAAAGATCGCTCCTTGTCGCACATTTAAACTAGATGCCAGAGTAGTGTTCCCAGAACCAACTTTATAACAAGCTCAGTCAGAGAGAGAGAGATCTTTTACTTCCATGAACTAAAATGTAATAATGGCTGTTTGGGCATTTTTTACATCTGCGACAAGCTGGCTATTCTGTCAGTAATTGACTTCCTGAAGTCAAATGTAACTTCTTGGTGACTTTCTTTCACAGTTGCAATTTGTTGTGTAATCCTTTATGCACTAGCCAGAATCTTCAATGACGGTGATTTAGAAACTGGATATGTTGCCTACGCTCTGAGTGTTGAAGAGACGGTGGAAGTGACCACAGCTTTAGTGACCTTCACCTCATAGAGTCTGACCGCTTGCAATCTATGTGTGTATCTGGGTCTCAGGAAATACCTGCAACACCAATGCATCAAATAATGACTAGGAGAAGAATTCAATTCAATAAACTTTGCTAATGTCTACTATATGCCTGGTCTTATGTCTTCAAGTCTTTTTGCAAAAAATGTAAATGTTACATAAAATTATTATACATGAGTCAGAAATTGATTTCAGTTTATTTTAGCCATGGGGATGCCTTCTCTTTGTGCAGAATCTCAGAGCTCCTTGAGCTTATCATTATCAAGCAGCTGTGTGGTAACTATGAAAAGCACTGTTTGATCATGATCATTTCCATACCATTAGGAATGCATTTTTCAAGTAGAATCTGGATACAGCAGCAGATTTGGAGACAGGAGATTTGCAAGCAAGATATTTGCAGACAGAAGATATTGGAAAAGGACAGAGCATCAAAATGTTTACAGCACATTTATTCATAATTAGGGGTATTTGTCATCATTAGGAGAGTTGAAATATACCTCAGTGAGTTTGATAACCTTAGAAGGTTATTTCAGGATGAAATTATGTAGCATCTTTACATTTCATCCTCTCTTTTCCAACATGCTCATTTATTTAAAATCAACTGTTATACCTTTGAAAAACAGATGGATAAGGAAGAAATTTGCTTGGATCTAGGAAACTCTGACTGGTCCATCTAGGCAAACTTCTCCAGAGTAGAGCCAGAAAGATAGGTAAAATATGACTGCTTAAACACATTTTTTTTCTTTTTGGTATACAGAACTTATCATCTTTCTCCAACTGGTTCTCATGAAACCTCATGAGATAAGTTCTCAGGGAACTTATTTAGTTGAAAACAGGCTGATTCCCAAATATATAAGATGAGATATATTTACAGTTTTACATTTCATATGTACTTTATATAAATCATGAGTTATGAAAGTTTCTTCAATTGTTTAACTTACCAGAATTAAACTTTTTAAAAATGTTTTATTTATTTCTGAGAGAGAGAGAGAGAGAGAGAGGGACAGCATGAGCAGGGGAGGGTCAGAGAGAGAGAGGGCGACACAGAATCTGAAACAGGCTCCAGGCTCTGAGCTGTCAGCACAGAGCCCGAAGTGGGGCTCGAACCCATGAACCAAGAGATCATGACCTGAGCCAAAGTCGGATGCTTAACTGACTGAGCCACCCAGGTGCCCTGTTACCAGAATTAAACTTAAAAGGCTCAATATTATTCTGTTAGGATGACATTAGTGCATTTATACCTCAATCTAATTGGATGGGTTCATGCAAGCAGCTATAAAGACCACCATGTGATTTTGTTATCAGTTATGCTCAGTTTTGTATATCATAAATTCTCTCAACATAGAGTCGAGTGTCAGTCACCCAAAGTACTTTACAAAGTGCTCATTTGATGGGCCCTGCATATTCACATTGTTTGATTCAACAGATCTCTCATATAATATTGGACAATACTACTCTGCTCCTACATGGAAAAATAACAAAATGTTTATTTCACCAGAGAACACGACAATGTTCGATTATTACAATCAGATTCTTTGTGGATGGAGAAAAATTGCAGAATTTAGTGGTCTATGTTATATTATCTTGAGACTTTTGAAGGTTTCTAAGTGATCGTAGCTGGTTTGTGGAACAGAGTTTTGCTTTGTCAGATCTACCTGCAGGGTTTGATGAAGTAAGGGGGGGAGGGGCAGTAGTCTGATTTCACAGTAGTTTCTCACATCTTTACTATGTTCTGGTTTATGTCAGAGCAAGTTCAGAGATGCATAAAGTTAATGAAGATCCTTGTGTATATGCATATTGCGTATATGATCTAGAAGGGCCCAGGTGACTAACTTTTGAGATCCATATTGCAAGATACTTAAGTTGTAAATCAGAAATCTACACTCACATTGTCAAAGTTTTGCTAAAAGCTCTGTGGTTTCTTGATTTCCTGTGAACTAGTTTCACAATGTGACTATGTTAAAGCAATATACACACGTCTTTCATAGCCTCACCTAAGTCTTCACGTTTGAATTTAAGCAGAATTTACCTAAAACTGTGCATGATTGCCCATTTAGTCCCATCCATCTATTAATTCATTCACCCACTCACTCAAAAGGCTCTTAGGAAATGTCTATCCTGGCATTGTGGGAAATAGAAATACAGTGAAAAATAATATTCGTACCCTTGACATGAATTTATAATCCAAGTGAGGTAGGCTTTACATACATGAAGGAACCAGAAGAAATCAACGAGGACACTTGAGATAATGTGGTATTATTTTTTTTTTTTTCTTTCCAGGAGGTAGGGCAGAGAATGATGAAAGAGGAAATTGTTTGTTTTATAATCAGAACTCTCAACTGCACAGCGCAGAAACTGCAAATGATCAAAGTGGCCCATTGAAGTACACACCGAGAACTTTCTTTTGTATTACATGGAACTAATTTTGAATGGCTTTGCAGATTTGAAATAGGAATTCAAGGAAGGAGGGATTTAAATATAATATTCAAATAGGAAGTTACTTGTTAAACTTTCAGTTGAAAGCCACTTAGAAAATACTAAGCACCTTCAAGGCATTGCGCAGGGCTCTTGGAAGATTGTAAAATGAGTCAGATCATAAGGAATAAAGTAGTGAGTTGTGTAGAGTCCAGAGTGATCATGCTCAGCTCAGTGGTTATAGCTGACTACGCCTCTCAGGAGATCTGTAAAAAATGAGAGCCATTTGTGTATATATATGCTGAGATGTGTGGAAAGAAATTTGGGTTAGAAATCACAATATGGCAGCATGATTGTGTGTTGTTTCAGAATAACAGGATATGTATGGGAAAACTTGATTAGCATGACTTACTTACATAAACGTATTAAGTTTTAAATATAGATTGAGGCTACATTGTGGTGGCGGAGGGGTAGAATCTTGGGTATGGTAGACTGGTTTCATCTCCAACTTAATCACTTGCTACTAGTGTGTTGCACAGATTCCGAGGCCAAATCTGAGATTAAGCAAGAAAGGTGATTGTGATTTTCAACACTGTCTGCTATGCTGTTGTTAGATTTGTCTAGTATTTGAAACCTCTATTCTAGTTAATATGGAGTCAAATGATTTTGAAAAAGGGGAGTTGTAGATAGTCAGGATAATAGTTCTTGAAGAACCCTCAAACCATTACTTTTTCTCCAAAATTGGTATTCTGAGAACAATGAATTCACTTGGTCAATAAGCTGGGATAATGGAAATTGATCTGTAAATTTCTTCCTTGGGATTCGATAAACACACTGGCATGTTAAAGGCTCTGAAAAGCTCCTTGATTACCAAAGGCCAGAATGGTTTACTAAACACATGAGAATGTTCTCTTTCTTTTTCACACACACGCCCCCACACACGTTATTTCCATACATCCACACATACATGTGGTATCAAGAGTCTCAGTTTTATTGATTCTGTGATCTAAAATTTAAACAAAGTTAACTTTAATTTAGTTTTATTTCTAGTTAGTCATAAAGTCTTAATCAGAATCTTTTCCACACATAAATGTACCTAACTTCTTCTTTTTTTTTTTAATCATTTGGCCAATATATACTGGGCATCTATGATGTGGCTGTGTGGTAGGCTCTGTTCCAGGCACTGCAGATACAGCAAGAGACAAAATGAACAAAAATCGCTACCCATTTGGGGCCTCTCTTCTAGCGATGGAGACAAACATCGAAGTAAATAAGTAAAATATATAGTAAATTAGATCATTATAGGGGCTAAGGGGAAAAACTAAGTTAGGAAAAGAGGATAGTGCGTGTGCTTGTGAGCTGGAGGGGGTTTGGAAATTACATAGGGGGTAGGAAAGAAGGCCTCACTGAGGTGAGTCAACCTGTAAAGGAAGCAAGAGATTGAGTTAGTGGCTTTCTGGAGAAAGAACATTCCAGCAGAGGAAACAGCTAGTGCAAAGGCCCTTAGGTGAGAACATGCCATGTGAACAAATGGACAGAGATGAACAAATGGAGGAGGTAAGGGAGAGAAGATGTTGTAAGAGATGATGTAAGGGAGAGAAGAGAAGGTACTTATGCGCTGCCTTGTAGCTGAGGACATTGGTGTATCCCCTGGGTGAGCTGGAGAGCCACTGGAAGGCTTTGCACAGACTGCCGTGGAAAATAAACTACGGTCTTTGAGAAGATTATTTGCAATGATTGTAAAGAACTGCTGAAGATCGATAAGAAAAAGACAACAACCACATAGGACCACTGTGATGACGAACCTGAGGATACACTGAGTGGGGGCGAAACAGAAGCCAGGAGTGGGGGTTAGGAGGTTAATGCAGTTAGCCCGGAGGAAGGATGACGAGGGTCCAGAGCAGAGTCGCAGTAGTGAGAGTATGAACGAGTAGGAAGATGCTTGATACATTTTCAAAGTAGAGTTTACAGGATTTGCTGACTGTTTGGATGTGTGGTATAAAGGAATTTGAGAAGTCTAGGATGACTCCACTGGTTTTGGCCTGATCGCAGAAACTTTCCTTTAATATGATGTGCTTGACTTCCTGCTTCCAGAGCCATCATAGCCCCACAGCTGAGACTAATAAATTACTATAAACAGACTTAACCAATAGTTTGCGCAGGGCCTCTTGGTCCAAAAAAACAAGAGGGATTCCAGAAAGGGGCAGTGCAGAGAGATCTACCAGCCTCTTACCCTAGTGCAGCTCTGACCTTGAATCCTGACCCCAGGCTTCAAATCTCCTCTTTTGGTTTTGTTCCCTTTGTCTCTGGATGGGCCCTTTTGTCATCATTCAAGTACTTGCTACCTGATACCTACTTCCCAAATCTTTGATGCTACATACCTGTCTGGTTTTCCATCTATTTCCTGCCGAATCCATTGACAACAGAAATCTGACCTTGGCCGTGGGTTGGACCTCTCTAATGCTAACAACTCGCCATCTTGGCCTGGCCCTTTGCTTGTTACCTGCTGTCATCATCCTCTAGAGCTTTGTGGCTTTTCCCACATGTTCGATTCTTTCCAGCTCCTAAGATAATTCATTCATTTAAAGACTCCTTCATTCCTATCTGCATTAATGCATTCAAATGAACACTTCCTGAGTGCTAATTTTGAGTCATCTATCTGAGACTGTAGATAAAAGGTGAATAATATGTAGACTGTATTCTCTGTGTCCTAGAGAAGCTCCTAGAATCTTGAAGGACATGGGCTAATGAGGGAGACAGACATGGAAACAGTATTTACAGTGAATTGTGATAATTGCTCTCAATCTCTAATCATCTCTTCAAAATGGAGGCATTTTCCGGCTCTACAAAAAGCATGGTGCAGTGTGTTACAGGCTGGAAGTGGAATGAATCTGATCGAGGTTGGAGTTACTGTTCTCCCACTCACTAGCTGAGTGACATTGGCAAGTGAATTTACCTTTGATACTTCAGTTTCTTCATCTTTGAAATGGGAATAATAACTCGATGTCTTATAAGGTTGTTGTGAGGATTACATAAGATATTCATCTAAAGTGCTTTATCATTGCTGCTGACACATACCAAGGCATAATGTTTTAGCACGTCTTCATTTTCTTCTCTTCCTCCCCCTTCCTCCCTGGCAGTCTAAGTGGGTGCACAGGAGGAGAATCCTTGGCATGAGGGGGAAACTTTTCTGATCCCAGGGGCCAGGGTTAGAGTCCAGGGCTCTCAGAGCACCCTGCATTGATTTGAGTCAGATCATTGCTTACTAACTGCTTATGTATTGGATCATCGCTCCCAAAAGGATTGCGTCTTGTGGGCAGGGACTTTGTCTGCTCACCCCGCAGCCCTAGTATCTGACACAGTGCTGTGTAGGAAGAAGTGCCCAATAAATATTAAAAAAATTTTTAAAATGACAAGGCTTCCCAGTGGTGGTGCCTCTTAAATGAAACTTGAAAGGAGGAATTCGTTACATGAAGGAGGAATAAGATGGTTTCCAGTATTCAGGAAAGTGTGAGCCGTGTGCTGAGGTGGAAGACCTTTAATGTAGTCAGGAAGCCTCAGGTGTGCTAGAGTCATCTGTCTGCTTATCTCTGCACCTCATGAGCTCTTGAATTCTGAAAGGTAGGCAGGAAATAGATTAAAAAGGCACCTATGTGTATAACTGAAGAGTTCAAACCTTTCTCTGGGATGCAGAGCACAGAGCGCTATGAGATAGGGCACTTGAGGCTTTTCAGAATCTGGTCCTTACGTCTCTCCCCTCGCCCCCCCTTTTCAGACTTCCCTCCTTGACTAACAGTTTATGCTTCAGCAGCCCCAAAATGTTTGCCCCCACCGCTCCCTCACCCCTCCAACATCACATGCTTCTGTTTCTTACTTTCTTTGCTTAAGCTGTGTCCCTGCCTAGAATGTTCCCATCCCCTCTTATTACCAAAACCCTCACTGGGCCCCGGTCTCCTAACTATTATTCATGCTGTAGCCCCAGAGTCACCATCTCCAGAGAGTCTTCTGGATTGCAGGATTCTTACCCAGTCATTAAAGTTCACATGCAACGAGTTCACATCCAATGGGTGTGAAGCACTCTGTTCACTTTGTATCTATAATTTGATTTAATCCTTACAAGAACCCTATAAAATAGGTACTGTTATCCTTTTTTTAAGTTGAGCAAATGGATATACTTTCTTATTTGGGGCTTATTTTACATTTTGTAGATGAGCACACTAAGGCTTAAATGATCTAGGGTTAAAGACTGGCTGAGATACGACACCTAATGTAAGGGTTACAATCCCCCCACTCTGAACTTGAACATTACACTTCATTGCTTAGACATGGCCCTGTGACCCTTCCTTGTCTATTTAGCCCTTTTTGTTTTTCAGGGTTTTTTTTAGTAGTATCAATCTGATAGAATATTGTTACACAGTTTTCATTTTTTAGTTACAGTGTGAAACCTTTCTGTGTCAAATCTCTTTTTCCCATTCCTTGATGATATCTTGGGCAGATTCCATAATTATTTGGTCCCTTTCCATGATTAAACTCACTCCAGCCCACTTAAAAATTTTAATTTATTTTTTTCAAAAGTCTTTTTCTTTCCATTGCAGGACAGGCTCTTGGCACAAGGGGCTTGGAATGAAGATTGGGCACACTCCTTTACTCCCTCCCCCACCTCCTCTAGCCAGGCCCCAGCTCCACTGGGTCAGAGGGAGCCAGGGAGGAGAGATGTAGAGAAAAGGGCAAATCTCTCTTTATTTAACTGGTTTTGGCCACAGTTCTCTCCTCGTTGGCTGTTTGTGCTTTGGAAACAGACACTAATAGACTGGCGTTTTCATTTGTATGGCGCGTGTCCAGATGCTGGCTGTCGGTGAGCGCACGCATGCACGGGTTCTTAGCGGGGCTGTGCAGGGACTCCCACTGATCACCCATTACACCTGAGGTCCAGCTGCCACCCCAGCACTGTGGTCACACTGCTTTCTGTCACTGGCGGTATTGCCACAGACTCTTGTTGCTAAAGTCTTCTCACTAAGTGGGCAGCCCTCTTGGCTGGGACTTCAGCAAGTTGGCTCGAACACAGGTCAGATTTCATAATATCCATACAAGTATGAGAAAGTCACACAACCTTGCTATCCCAGAGGGTAGAAAGTGCAGGAGACTATCCTGACACCCATATCTCTCTGTCCTGCCATGCATTCATCCTTCATCCATCCATCCATCCATGACACTGATGAGTAAATCCACAACCCAAATGGATGTCTATTCAGGGTACTGAAGGAGATGCTCCTTTTATAGCAAGCATCCCTGGTCTATTGCTTTTGTCTTAAAAATATTTTATATATAAAATGTATCTTTCATAATGAAGAATGTATGTACAATTTAATAAACACTAATAAAAAGTAACAACCAGGTATTTATCATTTTGAGAATGAAAACATTTCCCAGTACCTAAGAAGTCCCTGAGTATACTCTGACTCTGGATTTTGTATGAATGTATTCTTATACATTAAAAAACAGAATTTTAGTACATGCATATTGGATTCATTTTCCATTACTGACAATAAATTACCACGATCTTGTGGCTTAAAACAATACAAATGAATTATTCTTACAGTTCTGTGGGTTTGGAGTCTAATGTGGGTCTCATTGGGTTATAAAATCAAGGTGTTGACAGGGCTGCATTCCTTTCTAGATGCTCTCAGGGAGAACACATTTCTTGTGTTCTCTCGTTTTCAGAGGCCACTCACATTCCTTGGCTCATGGTCTTCCATTTTTAAAGCCAGCAATGCTGCATCTCTTTGACCCTTCTTTTTTATTTTCTTTAAATCTTTATTTACTTATTCTGATAGAGTGAGCAAAGGAGGGGCAGAGAGGGAGGGAAAGACAGGATCCCATGCAGGCTTTGCACTATAAGCCCAGAGCCCAACATGGGGCTTGAACCCACTAACAGAGAGATCATGACCTGAGCTAAAATCAAGAGTCAGATGCTTAACTTAATGAGCCACCCAGCACTTCGGCCCACCTATCCCCCCCCCCCATCTCTGACCCTTCTTTTTTAGTCACACTTTGTCTTCTAAGTGACTTTGTCAGTTTCCCTCTGGTCATAGCTGGAAGAGATTCTACCTTTAAGGATCCTTGTAATTACATTGGACCTACCTGGATAATCTTTCCATCTCAAGGTCCATAATAACATTCTCAAAGTTGTGTGTGTTTGCCCTGTGAGGTAACATATTCACAGGGGCTGAGGATTACAATGTGGACATCTTTGGAGGGGCATTATTCTACCTAACATATATATGTATTGCTAAAAATATTTTCTATACTTTTGCTTGCTTTCACATTTTACATAAACAGAATTAAATAGTATGTATTCATTTTGGTATGTATTCTTTTTGTGACTTGCTTTCTTCACTTACTATTAGACTTGGGCTTTATCCATATTGATGCATGAGCTCTATTTATTTTTATCACTACCACATAATCTATTGTATGAATATACTATACCATGATATAATGAATATATGTACCATTTATATAACTGTTCACAATTAATAGACGTTTCAGTCATTGGAAGTTTTGGGTTATTAAGAATACTGGGGCGTCTGGGTGGCTTAGTCGGTTAAGCATCCAACTTTCACTTAGGTCATGATCTCGCGGTTTGTGGGTTTGAGCCCTGCGTTGGGCTCTGTGCTGACTGCCAGCTCAGAGCCTGGAGCCTGTTTCAGTCTGTGACTCCCTCTCTCTCTGACCCTCCCCTGCTCACGCTGTCTCTCTCTCTCTCCTAGAAATAAAAATATTTTAAAAAAAAAGAATATTGCTCATATGAATATTGTTATCAGTGATGCCCCTGATTATTATGTTACCCATCTTTTCTCTTTGAGTTCTTCTAAGCCCTTCTTGTTTTTGTTTTCCTGCAGTTTCACTACAATGTTGGTATTGATTTCTTTTTATTTACATGCTTGGAATTTGTTGGATTCATGAAGCTGAGAAAGGCTGAGAACAGTTATCTGAATTATTTCCTCCAAAAAGTTAGGGAAAGAAAACCCAACAAGATAATCTGAAGTTAAGCAGGGGAAGAAATTACTAAAGGTGTAAGCAGAATGAATTTGAACCAGAATAAATAAAACGGTAAAACAGATCAATTAAAAGTTGATAAAACCAACGAAACATCAGTAAAATTAATAAATAAATATAAATAAAGTGCAAATGTTCAAAATAAGGAGTAACAAGGAGAAAATAACTATCAAAACAGAAGGAAATTGTAAAATCACAAAAGATTAACTTCTGTTATTCTTTCTTTAACCTTTCCTCCCTTCATTTTTTCTCAAGTCTCTTGGAATTTCAATTTCCTGTATGTAAAATTAGTGAACATTGTTTACATTTTCTATTTAGTTTCTTTGATTCTTTTGTTTCCTCTATCATTATTCTGGATAATTTATGTCAGTTAACCTGTCTGTAAATTCACTGCTATTTTTTCTGCAGTGTTCATTAGGCTATTAAGCCTATATAATGCACTTTTGATTTCAAATAGTGTATTTGAAATCAGCTCCAGAATTTTCATTTGTATCTTTTCTTGTAGTTTCCATTTATTTGCTGAGATTTACCATATGTTTACCCATTCTTTACCTTTTACTATAATTTATTACGTATTAGCATTTTCAAGGTCATTGCCTGCTAGATACAGTATCTTGATATTGGGTTATTTTTCTTCACTTCCTTGAATCTTTAATATTTAATTTCATATCAGAAGTATTTAAGATAATAGTAGAGATTAAGTTCTACTTTTTTTCTGATACTACTTTTTCGAGACAGTGAGTGTTCTTTCCCATGTCTGGCAGCTAAAGTGAGGGGATAGTCAACTTTAATAATATTGGGATTATCTCCTGTTAGCCCAACTCATACCCTCCACCTAGGGGTGAATCTCGCTGATTTTGTCCTAATTCAGAGTCATTTGGCTCATGCTTTGGTTCTGCACCACTCAAGTTTCCAGGCTTTGTGAGAATGTCCAGAGTTTCATGTGTTCTTTCTGCATTTCAGACCTAGCTTTCCTCCTCTTTGTCATCAGGAAGAATTGTCAGATTAAGAAAATTATTTAGAAAAATTATAATTTAAAATCAGTGAAATAAGCTTCTACCTTAGAAAACTAGAAAAAGAAGAGTAAAATAAACCAAAAGCAAGAGGAAAAAAAATAATAAAGTTTAGAGAGGCAATCTAGGAGAGAGTAAACAAAGAAGACCTACAAAGACAAGTACTTTGAATTCATCAATAATACTGATAAACCTCTACTACCAAGTCTCAATAATGAAAACTGAGAAGAAACACAATAACAAAGATTAAGACGGAGCAGGGATAGCATTTCAGATCCTGCAGAAATTAAAAGGATAATGAAAGAATAATATGAGTGGGGTTTTTTCCCAATAAATTTGATAGCTTAAATGAAATAGACAAAATCATTGAAAGGCACAAAATATCTAATCATGCATAAGAAAAAATAGAAAATCTGAATCTTCCTATATTATATGAAGAAATTTAATTTGTAATTAAAATATTTCCCATAAGAAAATCTCTGCCCAGGTGGCTCACTGGTGAATTTTATGAACATTAAAAAAAATTCCAAACTTGTATTAGTGCTATCAAAAAATAGAGGAAGAGAGTGCACTTCCCAACTAATTTTATGAGGTTAGAATAATGCCGTTTTTCACTCCAAAGGAAAATTATATTAGAGAGATAATTGTATATCAATAGCACTCATTTAAATATAAATAAAATTCTTAAAAATATTATTAATATATCAAACCCATCAATACATAAAAGGATTGCACATATCATAAATATTGGGCTTGGGCACCTGGGTGGCTCAGCCAGTTAAGCATCCGACTTTGCTCAGGTCATGATTTCACAGTTTGCGAGTTCAAGCCCCGCGTGGGCTCCGTGCTGACAGCCCAGAGCCTGGAGCCTGCTTCAGATTCTGTGTCTCCCTCTCTCTCTGCCCCTCCCCTGCTCATGCTCTGTTTCTCAAAAATAAATAAACATTAAAAATTTTTTGAAATAAATACTGGGTATATCTCAGGAATGCAAGTTTGGTTTAGCATTAGAAAAATAAATATATATGCTCCTGGGTGGTGCAGTTGGTTTAGCCCTTGACTCTTGATTTTAGGTTGGGTTAGGATTTCACAGTTTGTGAGATCACACCTCATATTAGGTTCTGCACTGACAGCACGGAACCTGGTTGGGATTCTCTCTCCCTGCCCGTCTCCTATGTTCTCTCTGTCTGTCTGTGTCTCTCAAAAATAAATAAATATTTAAAAAATAAAAATAAATATAATTCATCAGATTATCAGAGTAAAGAGGAATAAAACAAATAATCATTTTAAAAAGTTGGAATGAGGCGCCTGGGCGGCTCAGTCGATTGAGCTCCGACTTCAGCTCAGGTCATGATCTCACAGTATGTGGGTAGGAGCCCAACGTCGGGCTCTGTGCTGACAGTTCAGAGCCTGGAGCCTGTTTCAGATTCTGTGTGTCCCTCTCTCTGCCCCTCCCTGCTCATGATCTGTCTCTCTCTGTCTCTCAAAAATAAATAAATGTTAAAAAAAAAAAAAGTTGGGATAAAGTATTTGGCAAAATATAATACCAGTTCATGATAAAAACTCTTAGCAAAAAAGAAAAATAAAGTATTTCGTCCCCTTGAGAAGGAGACTCTATGACAAACACTGTGAATATTATATGTAATGGTGAAATATTAAATGCTTTCCCCTAAGATCAGGAACAAAATTCACTCCTACCAGTTCTAGTCATTATTACACTAGAGGTTCTACTTAGTGCAATAAATGATTTAAAAAAATTAAAGACAGGAGGATTGGAAAGAAAAAACAATTACTATGTTTATTTGCTGATGACATGATCGTGTAGGTGGTAAATTTAGAGAAAAAAAGAAGTAAAAACGTACTAGAATTAATAAATGTATTTTGCAAGGGCTGATCATACAAAGTCATTTTTGGAAAAGTAACTGCATTGTATTTTCAGTGCCATTTTTAGAAATTTCATATGGAAATACAGAGGACCTAGAATAGACAAAGCAATTTTGAAGAATAAGAGTTAGAAGATTTATAATGCCTGTTTTAAAACTTTCCATAAAGATACAATAATCAAGACACTGTGCTATTTGCTTAAAAATAGTCATCACTCAATGTCACAGAATGAAGAATCCAAAAACTGACTCCCACTTTTATAGTCAAATAATTTTCAACAGAATTGCCAGTGCAATATTTTTTAACATGTGGTGCCAGATATTCATATTGGAAAAAAAAAAAAAAAGTATCTTGACCACCATATCAGTCCATATTGTAAAAAACTATTTGAAATAGATTTAGAATTATATAATTGCTAGAATTTTGTGAATTTTCAAACTTAACAATATTTTGTATGAAAAAAGATTATAAATTGATGGACATCATCAAAACTTCTTTTTATCAAAAGTCACAGTTCAAAAAATGAAAACTCAAGCCACAACTGGGAACAAAATATTTAAATGCATATATCTGGCATAGATTTCTATCTAGAATCTATTAAAAACTCCTATAAATCTATAATAAAATGAATGACTCAATTAAAATGGGTAAATTATTTGAATAGAATCTTCACAAAGAAATATTACAAATGTCAATAAGCAAATGAAAATGTACTCGATATCAGTAGTCATCTGGAAAATGCAAATTGAAACCACAATGGGAGGGTTTATAATACAAACCACAGTGTAAGCCACCATGTAACCACTAGCTAAGGTAAAATTGAAAAGTCGGAAATTATCTACTTTTGAAGAGGATTTTGACTAACAGGGACACTCATACATTGTTGGTGTATAAAATGGTACAGCCAGTTAGGAAAACTGACAGTTCTTCGTAAAGTTAAACAGACTTCTTCACTATGACCGAACAATTCCATATTGGGTATTTACCCAAGGGAAATAAAAATGTGTTCACAGGAAGGTTCGTGAATACCATAGTAGAGTTATTCATAATACTAACAAACTGGAAAAAATATTTCCTCAATGGAAGAGTGGATAAGTGGTATACTCATAGACTAAAACATTAATAAATTAAGTACAAAATATCAATTCCTACACCTACACCATGAATAACTCCAAAAATATTATATTGAATGAAAGAAGCCAGACTCATGTGATCATATTTTTATGAATTTCCAGAACAGTGGTTGTCTCTGAGGCAAATTGGAAAATTTTGAACATTGTATTTTTTGAGTAGATATTAGTGTCATGCCCTTTTCTGAAATGTGGTTTTTTATAATGTCTCTTTACTCTTGTGTTTTTCTAACTATTTTTTATGAAATAGTTTGTTTTCTTTTTTTAATGTTTATTTTTTTGAGAGAGAGAGAGAGGGAGACAGAGCACGAGTAGAGGAGGGGCAGAGAGAGGGAGACAGAATCCAAAGCAGACTCCAGCCTCTGAGCTGTGCACATAGAGCCCGATGCCGGGCTCGAACCCACGAACTGTGAGATCATGACCTGAGCCGAAGTTGGACGTTTAACCAATTGAGCCACCAAGGCACCCCACAATTTGTTTTCTTAATTCTTTACTGATATTTATTCATCACTTCTGAGCTTTTCTTTTCTCATTTGTGCTCTTCTTATCAAAGCATTAATTGTTGTCTACTATTGAAACACTACATTGCAGTTTTTATCTGCTCTGTGACCTCATTTTTCTGGTGAGTTCTCATTGTGTGTCTTAATTTGTTAAGGTCTCATTTATCATTTCATTGTAATGATTTTGTATGGTGTTAGAAAGAGTTTCTGTTGGCGTTGTTCCCCATGTTTGAACGAGGAACAAAATAAGATGAGATTTCCAGAGACATTAGGAGAAGTGCCGGCCAGGTGACTTTCACTGAATCACAGTCTAAGAATTTCTTTCTCTGTTTTTACCAGCAAAGATTAAATATATACTCTCTCTGTTAGCCACTTGTTTGTTTCCCAAAGCTATGTCCAGTTTAGAAAGATTCTGTGCTTCTTGTTCCTGAGGTCCAAAAGTCTTGTTTTCCAAAATATGTCATATCTCTTGGGTTTTCCTTTCTCTGAGTCCCTCAAAAATCCCTCCCTCCCAGTGCCCACCTCCCTCTCTCTTTGATTCACATGATTCTTTCCTTGCTCAGTTTGGTTGTTTCCAGCAAAATGAGGCACTGTCCTTCTGGATGAAAGAAATATTTTCTGGGTATTTGTGGGGTTTTACTGAAGGCTTGGAATCCTCACAGCCATTTTAGTTTCTCCCACCTGTGTGGCTTTGGCACGTGCCTGCAACTCTGAGCCTGTGAAGACTTTTCTTTTTAAAAATTTTTTAATGTTTATTTGTTTCTGAGAGAGAGAGAGAGAGAGAGACAGCACGAGTGGGGGAGGGGCAGAGACAGAGAGGGAGACACCGAATCTGAAACAGGCTCCAGCTGTCAGCACAGAGCCCGACGCAGGGCTTGAACTCAGGAACCTTGAGATCATGCCCTGAGCGGAAGTTGGATGCTTAACCAACTGAGCCACCCAGGTGCCCCAGGACTTTTTAAAATTTCACTTCTTGTTCCCATCTTTCTTATCCCAAATTTCTCCTCAGGATGCATCCTTTCCTTTTGAGGTAGGTATGTTTCCATGACTTTTAAGCTATTTAGTTGTTATGCACTTCTTGCTCCTTTTACATAGCTGTTAACCTATTGCCTGTCCAGCCTCCGCTGTGGGCTGGCTTGTTCCCAGCCTCTGTCCACATTCTGGGTCTCTCATCCCCATTGTCTGTAGCTGTCCTGGTGTTTGTATCTGCTTTCCTGGAGGTGTTTGGGAAGTTTAAAGCAACTACCCTGCTGACACCATGTCATAGAAAATCCGGAGGAGAGCTTCAAGAGAACCACTGTAGTTAGTGTGTCACAAGCAGACTATCCGAGAATGATAAGGAAGCAAGGAGAGTAATTTCCCGACCATTGCAGTAACCCAAGTGGTAGATGAGGGTCACTCGGATGGTGATTGCCAAAGTTCAATTCTGGATGTTTTCTGAAGGCAGTGCCGTGAGATCCACTGACC
>NW_024080714.1:1980981-1990418 GCF_003009895.1 Hyaena hyaena | reverse complement strand
GAGAGAGAGGGAGAGAGAGAGGGAGAGAGAGAGGGAGAGAGAGAGGGAGAGAGAGAGGGAGAGAGAGAGGGAGAGAGAGAGGGAGAGAGAGAGGGAGAGAACGAACCCCAAGCAGGCTCTGAGCGGAGCACGTGGCTCAATCTCGACGAGATCATGACCTGAGCCAATATCAAGAGTCAGACGCTTAACCACCTGAGCCACCCAGGTGGATCCGGTGCTCCAGTTGATTAAAAATTCAGCAAAAGACAGAATAAAACCACAAAAACACACCAGCTCTGATTAACAAAAATGTACAAGACTGGCAATATCAAGTACTGGCAAGGATATGAAGCAAAATGAACTCACACACACAGTTGGTGGGAATATAAACAGGCATGATGATGTCAGCAAACAAATTAGTATAATCTAGCCAAAGTGAAGACTGGAGGAACTTAAGACCCAGCATTGCCACTTCCGGCTCTATTCTCTAGGGAAAGCTTGCTTATGTGCTCCAGCCCGCATAAACAGGAGAATCTCCAGGACAGCTTGGTTTTTACCAACACTGGAACAGGATCCCAAAACCTGAGAATGGATAAATTATGACTTAGTCGAAGAGTGGGCAGTATGTAACTACACAAACAAACTACAGCTCACGAGCAGCGTCAGCAAATCAGGATAAAAAGAGTACATACTGCATGAATCCATTTGTAGAAGTTCAAAAATGAAGCTAAAGTATATGAATTATACAGGTAAGAATCTATGTGATGAACAGGGAATTATAAGTTCCAAATTCATGGAACTGATTACCTTGGTAGCAGGTGGAAAACAGGAGATACAATCAGAATGAGGCATACAAGAGGATGTCGAAGATGTTGAGAAATTAACTACTGAGTTGAGTGGTGGGGATTCAGGCGTTCTTTTTACTAAGCCATAAAAATACATCACATACTCTTCTGTATTTGTAGGTCAAAATAATTAAAGTGAAAATTTTTTAATGCCTAATTTTTGAGAAAGAAACAGAGTATGAGTGGGGGAGGGGTAGAGAGGAAGACACAGAATCTGAAGCAGGCTCCAGGCTCTGAGCTGTCAGCACAAAGCCTGATGCGGGGCTCGAACTCATGAACCATGAGATCATGACTGGAGTGAGGTCGGACGCTTAACCAACTGAGCCACCCAGGCGCCCCTAAGATATATATATATTTTTTTTTAAAAAAACACTTATAGTCTGCAGATCCCCTCATTAAACCTTAAGCATTAGGCCTCATTAAACTCTTGCTTATTACTCTGTAGGACTGTTTTCTAGAGTGACCTGGGGACACTCCTACCATGGGAATGCAGGCATAGCAGGCCCAGGGGAAGTAGGGGATTAAGTGAAAGTCTACATACTGCATAACAACCACCCCCCTTCCCTTTCTCAAAACTGATCACCACATTCCTTAGCTATCATCTCATGAAGTTCAATATATCAATTTTAACCTATCACAAGCCAATTCCCTATGGGTTACTATATCCCACAGATGTGCTCTCTCACTGCTCTATGGCCCTACTGTGTCCCCGTATGAACGACACGGCCTTCCCGGCTGGGAGCGCAGCACTCGTGTTCTCCATGGAGAGCTCACGGCAGTAACACTGTCATCATCATTACGTGCTTAACTTTTGGGTGAGCTGTTGGTGGTCTGGGTGTGTAATGGTGTATTAACTTAGAAAACATAGTCTGTGACAAAAATGCAAGATTATCTGTTTTGGAATTGATCATGTGATAAAAGAGCCAAAAAAAAAAAGGTTAAGACTTACCTCTGCCACTTCCTTTTGAAAAGTCAATGTCATCTGGGTTCTGCCATAAACAAAAGGTCCATCTCTACAAGAAACATTTTCAAGCCACTTGATAATCAGTGGAGTCGATACATTAAAGGGCAGATTTCCAATAATATGTACATTTGGAGGATCTGGTTAGCAGAAGAAAAAATAACTTGTAATGATTTCATCAAACCATTCTGAATATTATTTTAGTTAAGAGTAAAATCAAGTTGGATACTAATAGTATCACACAAAAATATATGAAAAGACATGGCTAAATATTTTTCAGTCCATTTATTCTTCAAAAGCAATGTTTTCTCATCATCAGCTTTGAATTATTAAGAAAAACATTCTACCTTAATTAGTGTTCAAAGTCCTCAGGTTTTCTGGCTTAGGAAAAACATGAAAAGACTTGGTGTGAGGAAAAAGGTAATATGATTTGGACATGAGGAGGTCACAGTGTCCACAGGGCACCCGAGGGAAGATGCCGGAGGATCAGATGCCCAGGAAGGGGACACGGGCTGCGTACAGAGCTGTAAGTGTCTGCAGCACACAGTAGGGAAGTGGCACCACAGGCACAGAGTAATCTGGGTAAATCCGGAGCACACGAGCAGGTGCTCAAGAAGAAACATCGCAGGAACAACATCTAAGAGGCAGCTGGAAAAGTAACCACCAGCAAGCAACAGCTGGAGAAAGTCACACAGTGTAAAAGGAGGAATGGAAGGACCTGTATCAGGAAGACAGGAGCAGAGAAAATGTCCAGAAGAAGAGTAGGGAGCAGTCAGACGAAGGCCTGAGAACCCAGTCACGTAAGGTCTGAAAGAGGAAATCAGGAGGTCACTCTGACTCCGGTGTGACTGGGCGGGACTGGAAACCTGAAGGCAGTGTGCTGAGAACATGCCGGAAGGCGGAGACAGGCAGTGCCCACCTCTCTGCAGGAGCCTGGCGGCGCGGAAGCAGTTAGGTGAAGGGGCGCCAGCAGCACAGGTTCCGAAGGGCTTTACAGTCAAGTAACACCCCATCTATTCTGTCTTCCAAAGAGATGGCACACAGTAGGGACCCAGTAAACCGTCTAAAATGAAGACTGCCTCGTCTGGTCACAGAACGTGAGACAGTGGTAACTGGGTATGGCTTGGCTTACCAAAACATTTCTTTTTTCACCATTTGGAAAAAGTAACACTTCATAGTTTATCCCCTCATTACATGGTATCATAAAAATAGCAAGTTTATTTGAAGAGAACCATAAACGTTTGAAAAGTATGAGACAAAATAGAAGAAAAGGTAACTAGATTTATCACTTTGGAAAAGAGGAGAAAAGCAGAAAATATTATAATGTACACTACATATTTAATTCTGTTTTAATAATATGTAATATAAACGTATAACATTTGTAATATGTAAAGGCGTAAGTAGTAAGTACTATAAATAATTATAAAAGAAAATAAGAAAACCAACACAAATCACTTACCATCTTCCCACCGTCTTTTAAGACTTTCTGGAAAAGCCCTTTCTACCTTATATGTCAACACATCTCCATGGACAATTCTCAGTTTTCCAGGTGCTGCATCGGAAAGCATCTAGTTTACAAAAAGGTCAATAAAATGAGCTCATACTTTGGAGAACAGTGAAATGCACACACACACACTGTATACACACGCACGCACACACCCCTGCACCAAACATAAAACTTGATTCTTTAAATCCATGGTTTAAAAAACAACCACCACCCAGACGCAGTCCCTGAAGCCTCTGAAGTTGAAAACGCAGGAGTGAATACATAGGTCACTAAGAACAAACACACCTGCTAAGGCAGATTCTAAGGAAGAGGTGACCCTCTTTCCACATCAGGTCTCCCCTCAAGCAGCTCAGACATCCTTGGCTCCAAAGCAGGGAACTTTTGCCCGGAGCACCCCTTGGTCCTGCGGATTTTCTCTCCTCATCCTCTCTCTGCCTAATTCTGGCCACTGAGAGGAAGGATGAAAGAAACATCATAGAAGTCAGAGAAGAGACCCTGGACCAAGGCACCCACTTTGTAGGTCCCTCCCGCCGCCCCCGGGTAAATTGTGCCGGCACAAGCTTCTGTGCAGCATATGACACACTGCCCTGCAGTTGTGCAGACGGGCTGCTTCTCCCTGTGAGGACACAGGCACCTTCAGGGCAGCACCTGTTTCTCATCTGTCTTACTGTCCACTGCAGCTACAGAGTGCATAGTTGGTGCCTCACATTTTTTGGTAAGTGAATGATTAGGTGAACATTCAACTATAAAACTGGAAACTTCCCCTCCCAGCTGGAGATTTAAGTTTTCCAAAATTTGTAAGGTCAAGAAACTTTTCAAAAAGTTATTTTGCTGATAAATCAGGTAGAATTATACAAGTAACACTTCAAAAATACAGAGCTGAAATGCTTATCCTGGTAAGAAACTGAACATTTTCAGTTTGGGAATCATCTAGTCTGGTGTATTTAGTCATGGTAGTTTAGCAAAAAAAAAAAAAAAGTTGTGTATCTCCAATACTAATGTACTTATGGATTATTTTAAATTACCAAATTTGCTAAAACTTAACCTGAGGAGTTCCAGACAGTAAATCATGGAAAAAATAACTTCCAACATATTATGAATAAAAAAAGGAGATAAGTCTCTTTGGGACAGGCTCTTATTGCATAAAAGCTATGTATTTAATGATTGCATTTACCATTAACGAAGAATAGCAGTTGTTTTCTATAATTATGCTTCACATAATTAAAAAACAAATCTGCACAGCAAAAACAAAGAACTAAAAGCTTATGCTTCATGATTGTATATATAGAAAGTAATAAAGTAGTCAGTAATTAAGACTAAAACAAAAACATGTAAACTTGGATCGCTGGCATTAATATACATGTGCTCTGAAAACGATGTTTGAAATGTTAATTTTTTTCTGCACTGACACACAGAACTGCAGAGCAGAAAACTGGTCTAACCCATATTCACCTTCCTTTCCCAGGTTTAAAGTTGCATTTCTATTCTGTTTCTCTAGGATTCCTCTTCAAACTTAAGTCTCAGTCAATGACAAAGCAAATCCTCCCATTTTCTAAAAAGCCTACCTCCTCCAAGACTACTCTCTAGTTTGATTTTCCCTTTTCAGACTCCCCAACTGAGGAAGGAATGAATACTAGTGACCACAGCTTTATGTGAAAGCCCTGGGGATGAAATGGGGATGAAAAACACTATACAAACTAAAATGATAGTATGAACGATTACAGATAATAGCCATTTAAACACCTAATGATATTCAGCACACACTTTCTAACCAACCACGAACAGAAAATGACGTTTTCATTACCGTGACAACTTTGGAGGACGGTGGAGAGGCGGGAAAGATCACTGTTAGATCCATTCAAGAAGAACGCGGCCGGCTACTCTACACTTTAAAACCTTGATGGTGTTCGTTCATAATGTGCTCAAAGGCACAGCTGACTATGAATGCAGGTACCCAATTATAGTCAAATGAGTATTTTTATAGACACTCAAATTGTTCTATCATTTTTAGTTTTCAATCCTATATCCTTCCAAAATGAGATTTAAGTCAGTTTAGAGTAAAAGGCATTCATTAGATAAGGCTGTAAAAGAAGAAACAGAAAACCAGACGATGAAAGGAGAAGCAGGCATGTAAATCCCACAGGTGTTAGCTTTCACAGTTTATATACTGAATTATAGAATTCTTACTCTCTATTGGAAATAATTATACTAAATCTCCAGAAGAGAAAACATTTTTTTCTCCTAGCATTAGGTTTTGTGAGGGGCATATGGAACAAAACAGAGAATGCCTTTAACAAAAATAAGGAAACAAATGCAGTATTCTTCATATGCTCACTTAAAAAAAAATCTCTCTCTTCTAAGTCAAGATCTTAGAGGTAGCTTTTCTGCAAGGGGCAAGCACCTATGGTCCATCTAGGTAATATGTTGGTCATCTAATTTGACAAGGAAATACAATTTTAATTTATTTATATTTACTTTGAGAGAGACAGGAAGAGAGAGAGCCCACAAGCAGGGGAGGCGCAGAGACAGAGAGGGACAGAGGATCAAAAGTGGGCTCTGTCCTGACAGAAGAGAGACCAATGCCGGGCTCAAACTTAAGAATTCAGGTTATGACCTGAGCTCAAGTTGGACACTTAACCAACTGAGCAACCTAGGTGCCCCGGATGAGGAAATAATTAATGCAACTTTTGGAACTTATGCACAACTAGAAATTCCTTGAGAACAAAGAACTATACAGAATGGCCATTTTGTATGTTTTATGCCACCTTCTCACGGTAGGGGAGGGGCTCATAGCAGCCCACATTGTAGAGGGAGTTAAAGCCTTCATCCCACAGCCTGGTGCTGTTACTTTCCTCCTGACCTGTTAGAGAAGGGACGTGAACATTGCTGAAGTAAGTGCCAGGCAAACTATAGGAGAATGAAAGAATCTGTGATACAGAATATGGCAGGTGAAAAACAACTTTTATTCTCCTGTAGAATACAACAGAAAATATTAGTGCTATTATTCAAAAGGAATTTAAGATAATGTCACAAGTTGTTTTTTTTTTTAGGATGAAGATGACAGCATGATTTCAAAAAGTCCACTTGTTCTATTTTTTAAACAGGACCAAAACATGCATAGCAGAAACTCACTTACTCAGCCTCATCAAAGATTTAGAGATTTAATAAACTTTCTAGTCAAGCAGTGCTTACTCTTTTAAGTGTGAACATTTCTTAAAAAGGAACTTCTATAGTATCCTATCCTTTCCTTGTCTGATTGCTATGGCTAAGATTTCCAGCATTACGTTGGATAAAAATGGGGAGAATGGACATCCTGGTCTCGTTCCAGATCTCACAGGAAAGTTCTCAGTTTTTCACAATTTAGCACAGCATTGGCTATGGATTTTTCATAATATGGCCTTTATGATGTTGAGGTATGTTCCCTCTAAACCTACTTTCTTGAGTTTTTATCGTGAATGGATGTTGTACTTTGTCAAATACTTTTTCTGCATCTATTGAAATGATCATAGATTTTTATTCTTTCTATTGATGTGATGTATCACACTGACTGATTTGTAAATATTGGACCACCCTTGCATTCCTAGACTAAATCCCACTTGATCATGGTGAATGATTTTCTGATGAAAAATAATGAAGTAGCAGAAAGAAAAGTTAAGGAAACCATCCCATTCACAGCTGTACCAAAAATAACAAAATTCCTAAGAATAAACTTAACCAAGGAGATAAAAGACCCATCCTCCAAAAACTATGAAATCCTTATGAAAAACATTAAAGACGACACAAGTGGAGAGATATTTCACACTCATGGATTAGAAGAGCCAACGTGGTTAATATGTTCATACTACCCAAAGCAATCTACAGGTTCAACGCAGTCCCTATCAAAATAACTAACATTTTTCACAGAACTAGTACAGATTACTCAAAATTTGTATAGAATCACAAAGACCCAAAATAGCCAAAGCAATCTTGAAAAAGAACAAAGCTGGAGGTTATCACAATCATAGATTTCAAGATATACTGTAAAGCTACAGTACCCAAAACAGTACGGTATTGGCAAAAAAGAAAAAACAAAAACAAAAACAGACACATGGATCAGTGGAGCAGAATAGAGAGCCCAGAAATGAAACCAAGTTTGTAAAGCCAATTAATCTTTGACAAAGGAGGCAAGAATACAGTGGGGGGAAAACATCTTCTTCTCAACAAATGTGCTGGGAAAACTGGACAGCTACATGCAAAAGAGTAAAACTGGACCACTTTCTTGGACCATATTAAAAAATAAAATGGATTAATGGTCTCAGTGTGAGACCTGAAATCACAAACTCCTAGAAGAAAACACAGGCAGTAATTCCTTTGACACTGGCCATAAAAAACATTTTTCTAGATAGGTCTCCTCAGGCAAGAGAAACAAAAACAAAATTAAACTACTGGGACTAACCAAAATAAAAAGCTTTCGCACAGTGAAAGAAACCATCAACAAAACAGAAAGGCAACTTACTGAATGGGAGAGGATATTTGCAAATGGTTTATCTGATATGGGGTTAATATCCAAAATATATAAGGAACGTCTACAATTCAACACCAAAAAAACAAATAATTCTATTGAAAAATGGAAAAATGCCTTTTTCCAAAGCTAGAGATGGCCAACAGACACATGAAAAGATGCTCAACATCACTAATCAGAGAAATGCAAATCACAACCACAATGAAATATCACTTTAGACTCATCAGAATGGCTAAAATAAAAACCACAAGAAATAACAAATGTTGGCACCATGGAGAAAAAGGAATCCTTGTGCACTGTTGGTGGGAATGCAAATTGGTGCAGCCATTGTGGCAAACAGTATGGAGGTTCCTCAGAAACTTAAAAACAGAATTTCTATATGATTCAGTAATTCCACTATTGGATATTTACCCCCGAAAAACTAAAACAGTAATTTGAAAAGACATATGCACCCCTATATTTTCTGCAGCATTATTTACAATAGTCAAGATATCAAAGTAGCCCAAGTGTCCATGGATAGACGAACGGATAAAGAAGGCGTGGTGTATATATACAACTGAGTATTATTCAGTCATCAAAAAGAATGAAATCTTGGCATCTGCAGCAACGTACATGGACCCAGAGGTTACAATGTTAAAATTAGTCAGTCAGAAAAAAACAAATACCATATGATTTTACTTATTTGTGGAATTTAAGAAACAAAACAAACAGAAAAAAAAAAAAGGCAAATAGAAATGTTCTTGAATACAGAGAACTAGTGGTTGCCAGAGGGGAGCTGGGTGGGGGAATGGGTGAAACAGATTATGAGGATTAAGAGTACATTTACTTTGATGAGCATGGAGAAATGTAAAGAACTGTTGATCATTATCTTGTACACCTGAAACTAATACCACACTTAATATACTTCAATAAAAAAATTATGACAATAAAGAAAGTTGTGGATGGAAATCTTGCTATACAGTATCACAAAATTCTCTTCCTTAAGCTGAGAACAATGAACCCAATTTCATCCTTTTCTTGTTGCCTGTAGAGTAATGGCTTCAATGGTTATGATCTCTTCCTACTGCGTTTTTCAGTTTTGTTAGCTTTTTATAACTTGTCTGCCACAGAAATAACTGTTACTTCTTGCTGTTGTCAGTGGGTCTGCTCCTAGCACTGCTCTCTGTACTTCTAATGTGTAGTGGACTAGGAAATCACTTTGGCTGTTGGCCATCTTTACTTACTTGTTGCCTTTTGATTAACTATGGCTGTAGCTAGATCTTAAAGATAAGTTACATGACGTGAAGTATGTAATCATGTCGCTATAGAAAGTCAGGCAATCTTCCCTTTTGGAAAATTTGCTAGTGATGAAAGAATTTAAAATTCTATGGTCTCTGATGAAAAACTGCTCCTTTGGAGAGGATAACTAAACTACTTTACAAAACCCTTTATAAGATGACAGAGAAGGGGTATACTTTTTTTTGAAACAAAAAAGAGCATTTATTTATTTATTTTTACAAATAGTTTATTGTCAAGTTGGTTTCCATATAACACCCAGTGCTCATCCCCACAAGTGCCCCTCTCCGTGCCCACCCCCCCTCCCCCCCACATCCATCAGTCCTCAGTTTTTGACAGCATTCAAGAGTCTCTCATGGTTTGCCTCTC